>NW_025726562.1:42500-47500 GCF_021461395.2 Schistocerca americana | reverse complement strand
CCTTAACCTAACCTATGTCGTACCTTAACCTACCCTATGTCGTACCTTAACCTAACCTATGTCGTACCTTAACCTAACCTATGTCGTACCTTAACCTAACCTATGTCGTACCTTAACCTAACCTATGTCGTACCTTAACCTAACCTATGTCGTACCTTAACCTAACCTATGTCGTACCTTAACCTAACCTATGTCGTACCTTAACCTAACCTATGTCGTACCTTAACCTAACCTATGTCGTACCTTAACCTAACCTATGTCGTACCTTAACCTAACCTATGTCGTACCTTAACCTAACCTATGTCGTACCTTAACCTAACCTATGTCGTACCTTAACCTAACCTATGTCGTACCTTAACCTAACCTATGTCGTACCTTAACCTAACCTATGTCGTACCTTAACCTAACCTATGTCGTACCTTAACCTAACCTATGTCGTACCTTAACCTAACCTATGTCGTACCTTAACCTAACCTATGTCGTACCTTAACCTAACCTATGTCGTACCTTAACCTAACCTATGTCGTACCTTAACCTAACCTATGTCGTACCTTAACCTAACCTATGTCGTACCTTAACCTAACCTATGTCGTACCTTAACCTAACCTATGTCGTACCTTAACCTAACCTATGTCGTACCTTAACCTAACCTATGTCGTACCTTAACCTAACCTATGTCGTACCTTAACCTAACCTATGTCGTACCTTAACCTAACCTATGTCGTACCTTAACCTAACCTATGTCGTACCTTAACCTAACCTATGTCGTACCTTAACCTAACCTATGTCGTACCTTAACCTAACCTATGTCGTACCTTAACCTAACCTATGTCGTACCTTAACCTAACCTATGTCGTACCTTAACCTAACCTGTATTGCGCCTTAAGCCTAACCTGTATTGCGCCTTAACGTAACCTGTATTGCGCCTTAACGTAACCTGTATTGCGCCTTAACGTAACCTGTATTGCGCCTTAACGTAACCTGTATTGCGCCTTAACGTAACCTGTATTGCGCCTTAACGTAACCTGTATTGCGCCTTAACGTAACCTGTATTGCGCCTTAACGTAACCTGTATTGCGCCTTAACGTAACCTGTATTGCGCCTTAACGTAACCTGTATTGCGCCTTAACGTAACATTGCGCTTAACGTACCTGTATTGCGCCCTTAACGTAACCTGTATTGCGGCCTTAACGTAACCTGTATTGCGCCTTAACGTAACCTGTATTGCGCCTTAACGTAACCTGTATTGCGCCTTAACGTAACCTGTATTGCGCCTTAACGTAACCTGTATTGCGCCTTAACGTAACCTGTATTGCGCCTTAACGTAACCTGTATTGCGCCTTAACGTAACCTGTATTGCGCCTTAACGTAACCTGCATTGCGCGCTTAAGAACCTGCATTGCGCCTTAACGTAACCTGTATTGCGCCTTAACGTAACCTGCATTGCGCCTTACGTAACCCTGCATTGCGCCTTAACGTAACCTGTATTGCGCCTTAACGTAACCTGTATTGCGCCTTAACGTAACCTGTATTGCGCCTTAACGTAACCTGTATTGCGCCTTACGTAACCTGTATTGCGCCTTAACGTAACCTGTATTGCGCCTTAACGTAACCTGTATTGCGCCTTAACGTAACCTGTATTGCGCCTTAACGTAACCGATATTGCGCCTTAACGTAAACCTATATTGCGCCGTAACGTAACCTATATTGCGCCGTAACGTAACCCACATTGCCCCTTAACGTAACCTATATTGCGCCGTAACGTAACCTATATTGCGCCGTAACGTAACCCACATTGCCCCTTAACGTAACCCACATTGCCCCTTAACGTAACCCACATTGCCCCTTAACGTAACCCAACACACGTTGGGCCTTAACCCAACACACGTTGGGCCTTAACCCAACACACGTTGGGCCTTAACCCAACACACGTTGGCCTTAACCCAACACACGTTGGGCCTTAACCCAACACACGTTGGGCCTTAACCTGCTCTGTAATTGTCATACGACGCGTTAAATTAGGTGTAGTGTTGCCTAACTGCAACCCCCGCAATATAGTTTGCTACTCGCACTGCCCGGTCCCCAGTGTATCGCTTCATGTTAAACACCTTGCAGCTATACACTGTAATGTGGATGGCAGCAGGACGTACATGCTCAATGCCCTTTGCAGTTGTTCATTGGCATTTGCAGTTGTTCATTGGCATTCGCATGGCGAAGCACTTAGCCTACGCTGTGGTACGGCCTGTGTCAACTGTCCGCTGATGTTGTACGTCCAAATCACACACTGTACTGCACATTGGTCCTCATGTACTGAATGATACATCGTGGTACATGTGACCGTAACAACGACTGCGCCAACAACGGCGAACCATGCGGTCCAAATGTTGTGCACTCAGCTACGTGTCGTCTCCCTATAAGAGCTGGATTGCAGTGTGGTATGCCCTGGATGGCGATCAGCATGAGCCGTCTGTTGATGTAGTGGCGCGGTGTTGTCAGACGTAGTCGTCTCTTCTCACACACCGTGATAGCACGGTGCACTGCGTTCCACATCTGCGACATGCGACAGAGGCCGGTTGACAGTCGTTCGCGCAATGGACATCGCATACGTACGGGGGCCACCTTCCACGTGTTCGCTAAGCGTGGACATGTTGTTGCGTGTATGTGGGCAGACAGTGTGTCGTGACACCTGACACAGGCATGCAACAATCGTTGAATTTGGCAAATGGCGATGGACGCCTACGTTTGCTGGTGACGTTACGCAAATGAACAACTGGTAAACCGTGTGTGGCGGTGTTCTCGCTAGGGGTGAATCAGTGATGGCGACGATCGGTGAGCTACCAACCGGTTGTTGCAGCGATACCCACCATGCCCACGAACGTGAATGGCATGTGGGTGTGAAGCGATACGCGGCGGTGGCTGGGTGGGACCGTCCCCGGCCGGTGAGGGGGGGCCTCCGGCGTGTTGGCCGTGCGGTGGCGTGGGCGCACGCGCTACAGCCGGCTGGTGGGGGCGGCCAGTGGCAGGCGCGCCGGCCGACGGAGGCGGCAGGCGGCGCAGCTGCGCGCCGGCGCACCCTGCACGCGGCGCCGTGCGGCCAAAGTAGGTCCTCGCGGGCCCGGTGCGAAGCGCGGTGGACATCTGCAGTGTGCTGGTCCGATTGAGGACTGTGTGCGCTGAGGATGCGCCGCCGCCCGGCGCTCGGCGCCGCGACGCCCGTCTGCTGCTCGGTCGCCTCTGCGGTTCTCGCAGGTGGTTTGTATCGCAGCTGTGCGGACGTGTTGGCGCGTGCGCTGTGCTGGGAGAGTTCGCTTCGGCACCCAAGTGGGGCTTTTGTCCTTCTGTGGCGCTGGCGTTGGAGCTGCCGGTCACCGTAGGTGGCGCGTGTTGTCTCCCGCCGGCATGCCACGACAGCACGCTCCCGGGCCTCTGTCGGCAGCGGCAAGCTCAGTTGGGAGCACGGGTGGTCCGCACCTAAAGCGTCTACTCGCCAAACTCCGGGCGATTGCGCCTCTCTCGAACCCGACCAAGTACTTAGGACGGCGCTGCGCGCCGCCGGGACCTGAGAGGGTTTCGAGGTGTATGGTGCAGGGGAGCTCAGCCTCCTCCTGTTGCAGAATAATTGAGCGGACGCTTGCGTGTTCGCGCGGGCCCCGGGACACACTCCCGGGCGGCCGGCTGCTCAGCTCTAGTTGACGCTGCTCCCTGGTTGATCCTGCCAGTAGTCATATGCATGTCTCAAAGATTAAGCCATGCATGTCTCAGTACAAGCCCGCATTAGGTGAAACCGCGAATGGCTCATTAAATCAGTTATGGTTCCTTAGATCGTACCCACGTTACTTGGATAACTGTGGTAATTCTAGAGCTAATACATGCAAACAGAGTCCCGACCAGAGATGGAAGGGACGCTTTTATTAGATCAAAACCAATCGGTCGGCTCGTCCGGTCCGTTTGCCTTGGTGACTCTGAATAACTTGGGCTGATCGCACGGTCCTCGTACCGGCGACGCATCTTTCAAATGTCTGCCTTATCAACTGTCGATGGTAGGTTCTGCGCCTACCATGGTTGTAACGGGTAACGGGGAATCAGGGTTCGATTCCGGAGAGGGAGCCTGAGAAACGGCTACCACATCCAAGGAAGCAGCAGGCGCGCAATTACCCACTCCCGGCACGGGGAGGTAGTGACGAAAAATAACGATACGGGACTCATCCGAGGCCCCGTAATCGGAATGAGTACACTTTAAATCCTTTAACGAGTATCTAATTGGAGGGCAAGTCTGGTGCCAGCAGCCGCGGTAATTCCAGCTCCAATAGCGTATATTAAAAGTTGTTGCGGTTAAAAAGCTCGTAGTTGGATTTGTGTCCCACGCTGTTGGTTCACCGCCCGTCGGTGTTTAACTGGCATGTATCGTGGGACGTCCTGCCGGTTGGGGCGAGCTGAAGGCGTGCGACGCGGGCCTCGTGCGTGCTCGTGCGTCCCGAGGCGGACCCCGTTGCAATCCTACCAGGGTGCTCTTGAGTGAGTGTCTCGGTGGGCCGGCACGTTTACTTTGAACAAATTAGAGTGCTTAAAGCAGGCAAGCCCGCCTGAATACTGTGTGCATGGAATAATGGAATAGGACCTCGGTTCTATTTTGTTGGTTTTTCGGAACCCGAGGTAATGATTAATAGGGACAGGCGGGGGCATTCGTATTGCGACGTTAGAGGTGAAATTCTTGGATCGTCGCAAGACGAACAGAAGCGAAAGCATTTGCCAAGTTATGTTTTCATTAATCAAGAACGAAAGTTAGAGGTTCGAAGGCGATCAGATACCGCCCTAGTTCTAACCATAAACGATGCCAGCCAGCGATCCGCCGCAGTTCCTCCGATGACTCGGCGGGCAGCCTCCGGGAAACCAAAGCTTTTGGGTTCCGGGGGAAGTATGGTTGCAAAGCTGAAACTTAAAGGAATTGACGGAAGGGCACCACCAGGAGTGGAGCCCTGCGGCTTAATTGACTCAACACG
>NW_025726562.1:30000-35000 GCF_021461395.2 Schistocerca americana | reverse complement strand
ACAAGCATGGAATGAGAGCGCCGCCTGTCATGAGCCAAAGGTGCATCCTGACGTGGCAAATCAGATGATGCCGCAGGCATCCACTTACTATAATCACAATCAACAAACCGGCCGCCCCGCCCCGCCCCCCATTAAACCTTTCCTTACAACAATGTGTACCTTAACCTAACCTATATCGTACCGTAACCTAACCTATATCGTACCGTAACCTAACCTATGTCGTACCGTAACCTAACCTATGTCGTACCGTAACCTAACCTATGTCGTACCGTAACCTAACCTATGTCGTACCGTAACCTAACCTATGTCGTACCGTAACCTAACCTATGTCGTACCGTAACCTAACCTATGTCGTACCGTAACCTAACCTATGTCGTACCGTAACCTAACCTATGTCGTACCGTAACCTAACCTATGTCGTACCGTAACCTAACCTATGTCGTACCGTAACCTAACCTATGTCGTACCGTAACCTAACCTATGTCGTACCGTAACCTAACCTATGTCGTACCGTAACCTAACCTATGTCGTACCTTAACCTAACCTATGTCGTACCTTAACCTACCCTATGTCGTACCTTAACCTAACCTATGTCGTACCTTAACCTAACCTATGTCGTACCTTAACCTAACCTATGTCGTACCTTAACCTAACCTATGTCGTACCTTAACCTAACCTATGTCGTACCTTAACCTAACCTATGTCGTACCTTAACCTAACCTATGTCGTACCTTAACCTAACCTATGTCGTACCTTAACCTAACCTATGTCGTACCTTAACCTAACCTATGTCGTACCTTAACCTAACCTATGTCGTACCTTAACCTAACCTATGTCGTACCTTAACCTAACCTATGTCGTACCTTAACCTAACCTATGTCGTACCTTAACCTAACCTATGTCGTACCTTAACCTAACCTATGTCGTACCTTAACCTAACCTATGTCGTACCTTAACCTAACCTATGTCGTACCTTAACCTAACCTATGTCGTACCTTAACCTAACCTATGTCGTACCTTAACCTAACCTATGTCGTACCTTAACCTAACCTATGTCGTACCTTAACCTAACCTATGTCGTACCTTAACCTAACCTATGTCGTACCTTAACCTAACCTATGTCGTACCTTAACCTAACCTATGTCGTACCTTAACCTAACCTATGTCGTACCTTAACCTAACCTATGTCGTACCTTAACCTAACCTATGTCGTACCTTAACCTAACCTATGTCGTACCTTAACCTAACCTATGTCGTACCTTAACCTAACCTATGTCGTACCTTAACCTAACCTATGTCGTACCTTAACCTAACCTATGTCGTACCTTAACCTAACCTATGTCGTACCTTAACCTAACCTATGTCGTACCTTAACCTAACCTATGTCGTACCTTAACCTAACCTGTATTGCGCCTTAACCTAACCTGTATTGCGCCTTAACCTAACCTGTATTGCGCCTTAACGTAACCTGTATTGCGCCTTAACGTAACCTGTATTGCGCCTTAACGTAACCTGTATTGCGCCTTAACGTAACCTGTATTGCGCCTTAACGTAACCTGTATTGCGCCTTAACGTAACCTGTATTGCGCCTTAACGTAACCTGTATTGCGCCTTAACGTAACCTGTATTGCGCCTTAACGTAACCTGTATTGCGCCTTAACGTAACCTGTATTGCGCCTTAACGTAACCTGTATTGCGCCTTAACGTAACCTGTATTGCGCCTTAACGTAACCTGTATTGCGCCTTAACGTAACCTGTATTGCGCCTTAACGTAACCTGTATTGCGCCTTAACGTAACCTGTATTGCGCCTTAACGTAACCTGTATTGCGCCTTAACGTAACCTGTATTGCGCCTTAACGTAACCTGTATTGCGCCTTAACGTAACCTGTATTGCGCCTTAACGTAACCTGTATTGCGCCTTAACGTAACCTGTATTGCGCCTTAACGTAACCTGTATTGCGCCTTAACGTAACCTGCATTGCGCCTTAACGTAACCTGCATTGCGCCTTAACGTAACCTGTATTGCGCCTTAACGTAACCTGCATTGCGCCTTAACGTAACCTGCATTGCGCCTTAACGTAACCTGTATTGCGCCTTAACGTAACCTGTATTGCGCCTTAACGTAACCTGTATTGCGCCTTAACGTAACCTGTATTGCGCCTTAACGTAACCTGTATTGCGCCTTAACGTAACCTGTATTGCGCCTTAACGTAACCTGTATTGCGCCTTAACGTAACCGATATTGCGCCTTAACGTAACCTATATTGCGCCGTAACGTAACCTATATTGCGCCGTAACGTAACCCACATTGCCCCTTAACGTAACCTATATTGCGCCGTAACGTAACCTATATTGCGCCGTAACGTAACCCACATTGCCCCTTAACGTAACCCACATTGCCCCTTAACGTAACCCACATTGCCCCTTAACGTAACCCAACACACGTTGGGCCTTAACCCAACACACGTTGGGCCTTAACCCAACACACGTTGGGCCTTAACCCAACACACGTTGGGCCTTAACCCAACACACGTTGGGCCTTAACCCAACACACGTTGGGCCTTAACCTGCTCTGTAATTGTCATACGACGCGTTAAATTAGTGTAGTGTTGCCTAACTGCAACCCCCGCAATATAGTTTGCTACTCGCACTGCCCGGTCCCCAGTGTATCGCTTCATGTTAAACACCTTGCAGCTATACACTGTAATGTGGATGGCAGCAGGACGTACATGCTCAATGCCCTTTGCAGTTGTTCATTGGCATTTGCAGTTGTTCATTGGCATTCGCATGGCGAAGCACTTAGCCTACGCTGTGGTACGGCCTGTGTCAACTGTCCGCTGATGTTGTACGTCCAAATCACACACTGTACTGCACATTGGTCCTCATGTACTGAATGATACATCGTGGTACATGTGACCGTACAACGACTGCGCCAACAACGGCGAACCATGCGGTCCAAATGTTGTGCACTCAGCTACGTGTCGTCTCCCTATAAGAGCTGGATTGCAGTGTGGTATGCCCTGGATGGCGATCAGCATGAGCCGTCTGTTGATGTAGTGGCGCGTGTTGTCAGACGTAGTCGTCTCTTCTCACACACCGTGATAGCACGGTGCACTGCGTTCCACATCTGCGACATGCGACAGAGGCCGGTTGACAGTCGTTCGCGCAATGGACATCGCATACGTACGGGGGCCACCTTCCACGTGTTCGCTAAGCGTGGACATGTTGTTGCGTGTATGTGGGCAGACAGTGTGTCGTGACACCTGACACAGGCATGCAACAATCGTTGAATTTGCAAATGGCGATGGACGCCTACGTTTGCTGGTGACGTTACGCAAATGAACAACTGGTAAACCGTTGTGGTGCGGTTGTTCTCGCTAGGGGTGAATCAGTGATGGCGACGATCGGTTGAGCTACCAACCGGTTGTTGCAGCGATACCCACCATGCCCACGAACGTGAATGGCATGTGGGTGTGAAGCGATACGCGGCGGTGGCTGGGTGGGACCGTCCCCGGCCGGTGAGGGGGGGCCTCCCGGCGTGTTGGCCGTGCGGTGCGTGGGCGCACGCGCTACAGCCGGCTGGTGGGGGCGGCCAGTGGCAGGCGCGCCGGCCGACGGAGGCGGCAGGCGGCGCAGCTGCGCGCCGGCGCACCCTGCACGCGGCGCCGTGCGGCCAAAGTAGGTCCTCGCGGGCCCGGTGCGAAGCGCGGTGGACATCTGCAGTGTGCTGGTCCGATTGAGGACTGTGTGCGCTGAGGATGCGCCGCCGCCCGGCGCTCGGCGCCGCGACGCCGTCTGCTGCTCGGTCGCCTCTGCGGTTCTCGCAGGTGGTTTGTATCGCAGCTGTGCGGACGTGTTGGCGCGTGCGCTGTGCTGGGAGAGTTCGCTTCGGCACCCAAGTGGGGCTTTTGTCCTTCTGTGGCGCTGGCGTTGGAGCTGCCGGTCACCGTAGGTGGCGCGTGTTGTCTCCCGCCGGCAATGCCACGACAGCACGCTCCCGGGCCTCTGTCGGCAGCGGCAAGCTCAGTTGGGAGCACGGGTGGTCGCACCTAAAGCGTCTACTCGCCAAACTCCGGGCGATTGCGCCTCTCTCGAACCCGACCAAGTACTTAGGACGGCGCTGCGCGCCGCCGGGACCTGAGAGGGTTTCGAGGTGTATGGTGCAGGGGAGCTCAGCCTCCTCCTGTTTGCAGAATAATTGAGCGGACGCTTGCGTGTTCGCGCGGGCCCCCGGGACACACTCCCGGGCGGCCGGCTGCTCAGCTCTAGTTGACGCAGCTCCCTGGTTGATCCTGCCAGTAGTCATATGCTTGTCTCAAAGATTAAGCCATGCATGTCTCAGTACAAGCCGCATTAAGGTGAAACCGCGAATGGCTCATTAAATCAGTTATGGTTCCTTAGATCGTACCCACGTTACTTGGATAACTGTGGTAATTCTAGAGCTAATACATGCAAACAGAGTCCCGACCAGAGATGGAAGGGACGCTTTTATTAGATCAAAACCAATCGGTCGGCTCGTCCGGTCCGTTTGCCTTGGTGACTCTGAATAACTTTGGGCTGATCGCACGGTCCTCGTACCGGCGACGCATCTTTCAAATGTCTGCCTTATCAACTGTCGATGGTAGGTTCTGCGCCTACCATGGTTGTAACGGGTAACGGGGAATCAGGGTTCGATTCCGGAGAGGGAGCCTGAGAAACGGCTACCACATCCAAGGAAGGCAGCAGGCGCGCAAATTACCCACTCCCGGCACGGGGAGGTAGTGACGAAAAATAACGATACGGGACTCATCCGAGGCCCCGTAATCGGAATGAGTACACTTTAAATCCTTTAACGAGTATCTATTGGAGGGCAAGTCTGGTGCCAGCAGCCGCGGTAATTCCAGCTCCAATAGCGTATATTAAAGTTGTTGCGGTTAAAAAGCTCGTAGTTGGATTTGTGTCCCACGCTGTTGGTTCACCGCCCGTCGGTGTTTAACTGGCATGTATCGTGGGACGTCCT
>NW_025726562.1:25000-27500 GCF_021461395.2 Schistocerca americana | reverse complement strand
TAGTAGGACGTCGCGACCCGCTGGGTGCCGGCCTACGGCCCGGGTGCGCAGCCTGTCCTTCCGCGGGCCTCGGTTCGCGTCTGTTGGGCAGAGCCCCGGTGTCCTGGCTGGCTGCCCGGCGGTATATCTGGAGGAGTCGATTCGCCCCTTTGGGCGCTCGGGCTCCCGGCAAGCGCGCGCGGTTCTTCCCGGATGACGGACCTACCTGGCCCGGCCCCGGACCCGCGCCGCTGTTGGCTCGGGATGCTCTCGGGCGGAATAATCGCTCCCGTCAGCGGCGCTTCAGCTTTGGACAATTTCACGACCCGTCTTGAAACACGGACCAAGGAGTCTAACATGTGCGCGAGTCATTGGGCTGTACGAAACCTAAAGGCGTAATGAAAGTGAAGGTCTCGCCTTGCGCGGGCCGAGGGAGGATGGGGCTTCCCCGCCCTTCACGGGGCGGCGGCCTCCGCACTCCCGGGGCGTCTCGTCCTCATTGCGAGGTGAGGCGCACCTAGAGCGTACACGTTGGGACCCGAAAGATGGTGAACTATGCCTGGCCAGGACGAAGTCAGGGGAAACCCTGATGGAGGTCCGTAGCGATTCTGACGTGCAAATCGATCGTCGGAGCTGGGTATAGGGGCGAAAGACTAATCGAACCATCTAGTAGCTGGTTCCCTCCGAAGTTTCCCTCAGGATAGCTGGTGCTCGTACGAGTCTCATCCGGTAAAGCGAATGATTAGAGGCCTTGGGGCCGAAACGACCTCAACCTATTCTCAAACTTTAAATGGGTGAGATCTCCGGCTTGCTTGATATGCTGAAGCCGCGAGCAAACGACTCGGATCGGAGTGCCAAGTGGGCCACTTTTGGTAAGCAGAACTGGCGCTGTGGGATGAACCAAACGCCGAGTTAAGGCGCCCGAATCGACGCTCATGGGAAACCATGAAAGGCGTTGGTTGCTTAAGACAGCAGGACGGTGGCCATGGAAGTCGGAATCCGCTAAGGAGTGTGTAACAACTCACCTGCCGAAGCAACTAGCCCTGAAAATGGATGGCGCTGAAGCGTCGTGCCTATACTCGGCCGTCAGTCTGGCAGTCATGGCCGGTCCTTGCGGCCGGCCGCGAAGCCCTGACGAGTAGGAGGGTCGCGGCGGTGGGCGCAGAAGGGTCTGGGCGTGAGCCTGCCTGGAGCCGCCGTCGGTGCAGATCTTGGTGGTAGTAGCAAATACTCCAGCGAGGCCCTGGAGGGCTGACGCGGAGAAGGGTTTCGTGTGAACAGCCGTTGCACACGAGTCAGTCGATCCTAAGCCCTAGGAGAAATCCGATGTTGATGGGGGCCGTCATAGCATGATGCACTTTGTGCTGGCCCCCGTTGGGCGAAAGGGAATCCGGTTCCTATTCCGGAACCCGGCAGCGGAACCGATACAAGTCGGGCCCCTCTTTTAGAGATGCTCGTCGGGGTAACCCAAAAGGACCCGGAGACGCCGTCGGGAGATCGGGGAAGAGTTTTCTTTTCTGCATGAGCGTTCGAGTTCCCTGGAATCCTCTAGCAGGGAGATAGGGTTTGGAACGCGAAGAGCACCGCAGTTGCGGCGGTGTCCCGATCTTCCCCTCGGACCTTGAAAATCCGGGAGAGGGCCACGTGGAGGTGTCGCGCCGGTTCGTACCCATATCCGCAGCAGGTCTCCAAGGTGAAGAGCCTCTAGTCGATAGAATAATGTAGGTAAGGGAAGTCGGCAAATTGGATCCGTAACTTCGGGATAAGGATTGGCTCTGAGGATCGGGGCGTGTCGGGCTTGGTCGGGAAGTGGGTCAGCGCTAACGTGCCGGGCCTGGGCGAGGTGAGTGCCGTAGGGGTGCCGGTAAGTGCGGGCGTTTAGCGCGGGCGTGGTCTGCTCTCGCCGTTGGTTGGCCTCGTGCTGGCCGGCGGTGCAGGATGCGCGCGCCTGCGCGGCGTTCGCGCCCCGGTGCTTCAACCTGCGTGCAGGATCCGAGCTCGGTCCCGTGCCTTGGCCTCCCACGGATCTTCCTTGCTGCGAGGCCGCGTCCGCCTTAGCGTGCTCCTCCGGGGGCGCGCGGGTGCGCGGATTCTCTTCGGCCGCCATTCAACGATCAACTCAGAACTGGCACGGACTGGGGGAATCCGACTGTCTAATTAAAACAAAGCATTGCGATGGCCCTAGCGGGTGTTGACGCAATGTGATTTCTGCCCAGTGCTCTGAATGTCAACGTGAAGAAATTCAAGCAAGCGCGGGTAAACGGCGGGAGTAACTATGACTCTCTTGCCGCCCAGGGGATCAGCAGCCGGGCCGGACGGCCTTACCCCAGCGGAGTTGCGGCGCCTGCCGCACGAAGTCCTGGTGAAAGTGATGAATCTCTTCCTTCTGGCCCGCGCCCTTCCGGAACGCCTGCTTCGCGCGCGGACGTCCCTTCTCCCGAAAACGGCTGCACCAACATCCCCCGCTGACTTTCGCCCCATTACGGTCTGCTCGGTGTTGGCGCGGACCTTTCACAAGGTT
>NW_025726562.1:15000-20000 GCF_021461395.2 Schistocerca americana | reverse complement strand
GCGGGCTCGCCGTGTCACTAATGTACAGAGATACAACAGTTTCGACTGGAACCGGATTAAACGTATACACGGCGCTGATTAGTAATAGATAGAGCCATCAGAATACAGATAATGTATACAACTGTCCGTATACATGCTGAAAGACTCTGCTCACAATCACAACCACACGTCAGCCACACACCCTTATCACGCACTACTCTCTGCCTGTAACACGCACACAGACAATATGTAAGCACCAGCATGGAACAACACCCAGTGCATCCTCTCCGCCACATTAGACAATCCACACTGTCATAACCAGACTGGGAGGTCCACTCAGAAAACAGAATATCCCACCCACCCGACAACCACCATTGCTCAGCCAAGCCACCAACACCCACACATGTCCTACACAGGGGTGCACCCAACATCACAATACTGCCTCCTCTCACAGCACACAAACAATGGCAGGAATGAAAGACACAGGTCTGCCACAAGCATGGAATGAGAGCGCCGCCTGTCATGAGCCAAAGGTGCATCCTGACGTGGCAAATCAGATGATGCCGCAGGCATCCACTTACTATAATCACAATCAACAAACCGGCCGCCCCGCCCCGCCCCCCATTAAACCTTTCCTTACAACAATGTGTACCTTAACCTAACCTATATCGTACCGTAACCTAACCTATATCGTACCGTAACCTAACCTATGTCGTACCGTAACCTAACCTATGTCGTACCGTAACCTAACCTATGTCGTACCGTAACCTAACCTATGTCGTACCGTAACCTAACCTATGTCGTACCGTAACCTAACCTATGTCGTACCGTAACCTAACCTATGTCGTACCGTAACCTAACCTATGTCGTACCGTAACCTAACCTATGTCGTACCGTAACCTAACCTATGTCGTACCGTAACCTAACCTATGTCGTACCGTAACCTAACCTATGTCGTACCGTAACCTAACCTATGTCGTACCGTAACCTAACCTATGTCGTACCTTAACCTAACCTATGTCGTACCTTAACCTACCCTATGTCGTACCTTAACCTAACCTATGTCGTACCTTAACCTAACCTATGTCGTACCTTAACCTAACCTATGTCGTACCTTAACCTAACCTATGTCGTACCTTAACCTAACCTATGTCGTACCTTAACCTAACCTATGTCGTACCTTAACCTAACCTATGTCGTACCTTAACCTAACCTATGTCGTACCTTAACCTAACCTATGTCGTACCTTAACCTAACCTATGTCGTACCTTAACCTAACCTATGTCGTACCTTAACCTAACCTATGTCGTACCTTAACCTAACCTATGTCGTACCTTAACCTAACCTATGTCGTACCTTAACCTAACCTATGTCGTACCTTAACCTAACCTATGTCGTACCTTAACCTAACCTATGTCGTACCTTAACCTAACCTATGTCGTACCTTAACCTAACCTATGTCGTACCTTAACCTAACCTATGTCGTACCTTAACCTAACCTATGTCGTACCTTAACCTAACCTATGTCGTACCTTAACCTAACCTATGTCGTACCTTAACCTAACCTATGTCGTACCTTAACCTAACCTATGTCGTACCTTAACCTAACCTATGTCGTACCTTAACCTAACCTATGTCGTACCTTAACCTAACCTATGTCGTACCTTAACCTAACCTATGTCGTACCTTAACCTAACCTATGTCGTACCTTAACCTAACCTATGTCGTACCTTAACCTAACCTATGTCGTACCTTAACCTAACCTATGTCGTACCTTAACCTAACCTATGTCGTACCTTAACCTAACCTATGTCGTACCTTAACCTAACCTATGTCGTACCTTAACCTAACCTATGTCGTACCTTAACCTAACCTGTATTGCGCCTTAACCTAACCTGTATTGCGCCTTAACGTAACCTGTATTGCGCCTTAACGTAACCTGTATTGCGCCTTAACGTAACCTGTATTGCGCCTTAACGTAACCTGTATTGCGCCTTAACGTAACCTGTATTGCGCCTTAACGTAACCTGTATTGCGCCTTAACGTAACCTGTATTGCGCCTTAACGTAACCTGTATTGCGCCTTAACGTAACCTGTATTGCGCCTTAACGTAACCTGTATTGCGCCTTAACGTAACCTGTATTGCGCCTTAACGTAACCTGTATTGCGCCTTAACGTAACCTGTATTGCGCCTTAACGTAACCTGTATTGCGCCTTAACGTAACCTGTATTGCGCCTTAACGTAACCTGTATTGCGCCTTAACGTAACCTGTATTGCGCCTTAACGTAACCTGTATTGCGCCTTAACGTAACCTGTATTGCGCCTTAACGTAACCTGTATTGCGCCTTAACGTAACCTGTATTGCGCCTTAACGTAACCTGTATTGCGCCTTAACGTAACCTGTATTGCGCCTTAACGTAACCTGCATTGCGCCTTAACGTAACCTGCATTGCGCCTTAACGTAACCTGTATTGCGCCTTAACGTAACCTGCATTGCGCCTTAACGTAACCTGCATTGCGCCTTAACGTAACCTGTATTGCGCCTTAACGTAACCTGTATTGCGCCTTAACGTAACCTGTATTGCGCCTTAACGTAACCTGTATTGCGCCTTAACGTAACCTGTATTGCGCCTTAACGTAACCTGTATTGCGCCTTAACGTAACCTGTATTGCGCCTTAACGTAACCTGTATTGCGCCTTAACGTAACCGATATTGCGCCTTAACGTAACCTATATTGCGCCGTAACGTAACCTATATTGCGCCGTAACGTAACCCACATTGCCCCTTAACGTAACCTATATTGCGCCGTAACGTAACCTATATTGCGCCGTAACGTAACCCACATTGCCCCTTAACGTAACCCACATTGCCCCTTAACGTAACCCACATTGCCCCTTAACGTAACCCAACACACGTTGGGCCTTAACCCAACACACGTTGGGCCTTAACCCAACACACGTTGGGCCTTAACCCAACACACGTTGGGCCTTAACCCAACACACGTTGGGCCTTAACCCAACACACGTTGGGCCTTAACCTGCTCTGTAATTGTCATACGACGCGTTAAATTAGTGTAGTGTTGCCTAACTGCAACCCCCGCAATATAGTTTGCTACTCGCACTGCCCGGTCCCCAGTGTATCGCTTCATGTTAAACACCTTGCAGCTATACACTGTAATGTGGATGGCAGCAGGACGTACATGCTCAATGCCCTTTGCAGTTGTTCATTGGCATTTGCAGTTGTTCATTGGCATTCGCATGGCGAAGCACTTAGCCTACGCTGTGGTACGGCCTGTGTCAACTGTCCGCTGATGTTGTACGTCCAAATCACACACTGTACTGCACATTGGTCCTCATGTACTGAATGATACATCGTGGTACATGTGACCGTACAACGACTGCGCCAACAACGGCGAACCATGCGGTCCAAATGTTGTGCACTCAGCTACGTGTCGTCTCCCTATAAGAGCTGGATTGCAGTGTGGTATGCCCTGGATGGCGATCAGCATGAGCCGTCTGTTGATGTAGTGGCGCGTGTTGTCAGACGTAGTCGTCTCTTCTCACACACCGTGATAGCACGGTGCACTGCGTTCCACATCTGCGACATGCGACAGAGGCCGGTTGACAGTCGTTCGCGCAATGGACATCGCATACGTACGGGGGCCACCTTCCACGTGTTCGCTAAGCGTGGACATGTTGTTGCGTGTATGTGGGCAGACAGTGTGTCGTGACACCTGACACAGGCATGCAACAATCGTTGAATTTGCAAATGGCGATGGACGCCTACGTTTGCTGGTGACGTTACGCAAATGAACAACTGGTAAACCGTTGTGGTGCGGTTGTTCTCGCTAGGGGTGAATCAGTGATGGCGACGATCGGTTGAGCTACCAACCGGTTGTTGCAGCGATACCCACCATGCCCACGAACGTGAATGGCATGTGGGTGTGAAGCGATACGCGGCGGTGGCTGGGTGGGACCGTCCCCGGCCGGTGAGGGGGGGCCTCCCGGCGTGTTGGCCGTGCGGTGCGTGGGCGCACGCGCTACAGCCGGCTGGTGGGGGCGGCCAGTGGCAGGCGCGCCGGCCGACGGAGGCGGCAGGCGGCGCAGCTGCGCGCCGGCGCACCCTGCACGCGGCGCCGTGCGGCCAAAGTAGGTCCTCGCGGGCCCGGTGCGAAGCGCGGTGGACATCTGCAGTGTGCTGGTCCGATTGAGGACTGTGTGCGCTGAGGATGCGCCGCCGCCCGGCGCTCGGCGCCGCGACGCCGTCTGCTGCTCGGTCGCCTCTGCGGTTCTCGCAGGTGGTTTGTATCGCAGCTGTGCGGACGTGTTGGCGCGTGCGCTGTGCTGGGAGAGTTCGCTTCGGCACCCAAGTGGGGCTTTTGTCCTTCTGTGGCGCTGGCGTTGGAGCTGCCGGTCACCGTAGGTGGCGCGTGTTGTCTCCCGCCGGCAATGCCACGACAGCACGCTCCCGGGCCTCTGTCGGCAGCGGCAAGCTCAGTTGGGAGCACGGGTGGTCGCACCTAAAGCGTCTACTCGCCAAACTCCGGGCGATTGCGCCTCTCTCGAACCCGACCAAGTACTTAGGACGGCGCTGCGCGCCGCCGGGACCTGAGAGGGTTTCGAGGTGTATGGTGCAGGGGAGCTCAGCCTCCTCCTGTTTGCAGAATAATTGAGCGGACGCTTGCGTGTTCGCGCGGGCCCCCGGGACACACTCCCGGGCGGCCGGCTGCTCAGCTCTAGTTGACGCAGCTCCCTGGTTGATCCTGCCAGTAGTCATATGCTTGTCTCAAAGATTAAGCCATGCATGTCTCAGTACAAGCCGCATTAAGGTGAAACCGCGAATGGCTCATTAAATCAGTTATGGTTCCTTAGATCGTACCCACGTTACTTGGATAACTGTGGTAATTCTAGAGCTAATACATGCAAACAGAGTCCCGACCAGAGATGGAAGGGACGCTTTTATTAGATCAAAACCAATCGGTCGGCTCGTCCGGTCCGTTTGCCTTGGTGACTCTGAATA
>NW_025726562.1:0-7500 GCF_021461395.2 Schistocerca americana | reverse complement strand
TCCTCTGTCGACCACAGCACCCCAACGCCAGCGCCTCTGCCGCACGAAATCGTGGACCGGCAATCACTCCACCTGCGCCCCACTCCAACCGCCCAACTCGCAACTCCAGCGGATGAACGGCGGACTTTTCCCGCAGTCGCAATGTGCAATCCACCCCTATAACATGCGTTTCATGAAGAGTTATCTCCAATATGCGACATTCCCGCTGTCCCTATACATGAGCTGCGGGGCTGTACCAGTTACGAGCTAGAGACGCGACCGCGTTGCTCTCTGTACGAATGCCGATGCTGAGCGGTCAGCTAGGAGGCGCTCCATCCATGTCGGTACCGGTGAGCGTTGCACTCGCAGTCGCAAGAACGTACGGCAAGTATATTACCTGGAAGAGTCAATGACAGTCCACGCCCCCCTGCGTGGGAAGAGTCTTTCTAGGCCATGACCCACCGGAAGGGCGCAGCGTCCCCCACCCCAGACATGTGACGTCACACCATCGGTATTGACGACTAGACTGATTCCTTATAATCATTTGCCATACACCGGTGGAAGCTGCCGAGACGAGTAACTACATAGCGGGCTCGCCGTGTCACTAATGTACAGAGATACAACAGTTTCGACTGGAACCGGATTAAACGTATACACGGCGCTGATTAGTAATAGATAGAGCCATCAGAATACAGATAATGTATACAACTGTCCGTATACATGCTGAAAGACTCTGCTCACAATCACAACCACACGTCAGCCACACACCCTTATCACGCACTACTCTCTGCCTGTAACACGCACACAGACAATATGTAAGCACCAGCATGGAACAACACCCAGTGCATCCTCTCCGCCACATTAGACAATCCACACTGTCATAACCAGACTGGGAGGTCCACTCAGAAAACAGAATATCCCACCCACCCGACAACCACCATTGCTCAGCCAAGCCACCAACACCCACACATGTCCTACACAGGGGTGCACCCAACATCACAATACTGCCTCCTCTCACAGCACACAAACAATGGCAGGAATGAAAGACACAGGTCTGCCACAAGCATGGAATGAGAGCGCCGCCTGTCATGAGCCAAAGGTGCATCCTGACGTGGCAAATCAGATGATGCCGCAGGCATCCACTTACTATAATCACAATCAACAAACGGCCGCCCCGCCCCGCCCCCCATTAAACCTTTCCTTACAACAATGTGTACCTTAACCTAACCTATATCGTACCGTAACCTAACCTATATCGTACCGTAACCTAACCTATGTCGTACCGTAACCTAACCTATGTCGTACCGTAACCTAACCTATGTCGTACCGTAACCTAACCTATGTCGTACCGTAACCTAACCTATGTCGTACCGTAACCTAACCTATGTCGTACCGTAACCTAACCTATGTCGTACCGTAACCTAACCTATGTCGTACCGTAACCTAACCTATGTCGTACCGTAACCTAACCTATGTCGTACCGTAACCTAACCTATGTCGTACCGTAACCTAACCTATGTCGTACCGTAACCTAACCTATGTCGTACCGTAACCTAACCTATGTCGTACCGTAACCTAACCTATGTCGTACCTTAACCTAACCTATGTCGTACCTTAACCTACCCTATGTCGTACCTTAACCTAACCTATGTCGTACCTTAACCTAACCTATGTCGTACCTTAACCTAACCTATGTCGTACCTTAACCTAACCTATGTCGTACCTTAACCTAACCTATGTCGTACCTTAACCTACCTATGTCGTACCTTAACCTAACCTATGTCGTACCTTAACCTAACCTATGTCGTACCTTAACCTAAACCTATGTCGTACCTTAACCTAACCTATGTCGTACCTTAACCTAACCTATGTCGTACCTTAACCTAACCTATGTCGTACCTTAACCTAACCTAAATGTCGTACCTTAACCTAACCTATGTCGTACCTTAACCTAACCTATGTCGTACCTTAACCTAACCTATGTCGTACCTTAACCTAACCTATGTCGTACCTTAACCTAACCTATGTCGTACCTTAACCTAACCTATGTCGTACCTTAACCTAACCTATGTCGTACCTTAACCTAACCTATGTCGTACCTTAACCTAACCTATGTCGTACCTTAACCTAACCTATGTCGTACCTTAACCTAACCTATGTCGTACCTTAACCTAACCTATGTCGTACCTTAACCTAACCTATGTCGTACCTTAACCTAACCTATGTCGTACCTTAACCTAACCTATGTCGTACCTTAACCTAACCTATGTCGTACCTTAACCTAACCTATGTCGTACCTTAACCTAACCTATGTCGTACCTTAACCTAACCTATGTCGTACCTTAACCTAACCTATGTCGTACCTTAACCTAACCTATGTCGTACCTTAACCTAACCTATGTCGTACCTTAACCTAACCTATGTCGTACCTTAACCTAACCTATGTCGTACCTTAACCTAACCTGTATTGCGCCTTAACCTAACCTGTATTGCGCCTTAACGTAACCTGTATTGCGCCTTAACGTAACCTGTATTGCGCCTTAACGTAACCTGTATTGCGCCTTAACGTAACCTGTATTGCGCCTTAACGTAACCTGTATTGCGCCTTAACGTAACCTGTATTGCGCCTTAACGTAACCTGTATTGCGCCTTAACGTAACCTGTATTGCGCCTTAACGTAACCTGTATTGCGCCTTAACGTAACCTGTATTGCGCCTTAACGTAACCTGTATTGCGCCTTAACGTAACCTGTATTGCGCCTTAACGTAACCTGTATTGCGCCTTAACGTAACCTGTATTGCGCCTTAACGTAACCTGTATTGCGCCTTAACGTAACCTGTATTGCGCCTTAACGTAACCTGTATTGCGCCTTAACGTAACCTGTATTGCGCCTTAACGTAACCTGTATTGCGCCTTAACGTAACCTGTATTGCGCCTTAACGTAACCTGTATTGCGCCTTAACGTAACCTGTATTGCGCCTTAACGTAACCTGTATTGCGCCTTAACGTAACCTGTATTGCGCCTTAACGTAACCTGTATTGCGCCTTAACGTAACCTGTATTGCGCCTTAACGTAACCTGCATTGCGCCTTAACGTAACCTGCATTGCGCCTTAACGTAACCTGTATTTGCGCCTTAACGTAACCTGCATTGCGCCTTAACGTAACCTGCATTGCGCCTTAACGTAACCTGTATTGCGCCTTAACGTAACCTGTATTGCGCCTTAACGTAACCTGTATTGCGCCTTAACGTAACCTGTATTGCGCCTTAACGTAACCTGTATTGCGCCTTAACGTAACCTGTATTGCGCCTTAACGTAACCTGTATTGCGCCTTAACGTAACCTGTATTGCGCCTTAACGTAACCGATATTGCGCCTTAACGTAACCTATATTGCGCCGTAACGTAACCTATATTGCGCCGTAACGTAACCCACATTGCCCCTTAACGTAACCTATATTGCGCCGTAACGTAACCTATATTGCGCCGTAACGTAACCCACATTGCCCCTTAACGTAACCCACATTGCCCCTTAACGTAACCCACATTGCCCCTTAACGTAACCCAACACACGTTGGGCCTTAACCCAACACACGTTGGGCCTTAACCCAACACACGTTGGGCCGTAACCCAACACACGTTGGGCCTTAACCCAACACACGTTGGGCCTTAACCCAACACACGTTGGGCCTTAACCCAACACACGTTGGGCCTTAACCTGCTCTGTAATTGTCATACGACGCGTTAAATTAGTGTAGTGTTGCCTAACTGCAACCCCCGCAATATAGTTTGCTACTCGCACTGCCCGGTCCCCAGTGTATCGCTTCATGTTAAACACCTTGCAGCTATACACTGTAATGTGGATGGCAGCAGGACGTACATGCTCAATGCCCTTTGCAGTTGTTCATTGGCATTTGCAGTTGTTTCATTGGCATTCGCATGGCGAAGCACTTAGCCTACGCTGTGGTACGGCCTGTGTCAACTGTCCGCTGATGTTGTACGTCCAAATCACACACTGTACTGCACATTGGTCCTCATGTACTGAATGATACATCGTGGTACATGTGACCGTACAACGACTGCGCCAACAACGGCGAACCATGCGGTCCAAATGTTGTGCACTCAGCTACGTGTCGTCTCCCTATAAGAGCTGGATTGCAGTGTGGTATGCCCTGGATGGCGATCAGCATGAGCCGTCTGTTGATGTAGTGGCGCGTGTTGTCAGACGTAGTCGTCTCTTCTCACACACCGTGATAGCACGGTGCACTGCGTTCCACATCTGCGACATGCGACAGAGGCCGGTTGACAGTCGTTCGCGCAATGGACATCGCATACGTACGGGGGCCACCTTCCACGTGTTCGCTAAGCGTGGACATGTTGTTGCGTGTATGTGGGCAGACAGTGTGTCGTGACACCTGACACAGGCATGCAACAATCGTTGAATTTGCAAATGGCGATGGACGCCTACGTTTGCTGGTGACGTTACGCAAATGAACAACTGGTAAACCGTTGTGGTGCGGTTGTTCTCGCTAGGGGTGAATCAGTGATGGCGACGATCGGTTGAGCTACCAACCGGTTGTTGCAGCGATACCCACCATGCCCACGAACGTGAATGGCATGTGGGTGTGAAGCGATACGCGGCGGTGGCTGGGTGGGACCGTCCCCGGCCGGTGAGGGGGGGCCTCCCGGCGTGTTGGCCGTGCGGTGCGTGGGCGCACGCGCTACAGCCGGCTGGTGGGGGCGGCCAGTGGCAGGCGCGCCGGCCGACGGAGGCGGCAGGCGGCGCAGCTGCGCGCCGGCGCACCCTGCACGCGGCGCCGTGCGGCCAAAGTAGGTCCTCGCGGGCCCGGTGCGAAGCGCGGTGGACATCTGCAGTGTGCTGGTCCGATTGAGGACTGTGTGCGCTGAGGATGCGCCGCCGCCCGGCGCTCGGCGCCGCGACGCCGTCTGCTGCTCGGTCGCCTCTGCGGTTCTCGCAGGTGGTTTGTATCGCAGCTGTGCGGACGTGTTGGCGCGTGCGCTGTGCTGGGAGAGTTCGCTTCGGCACCCAAGTGGGGCTTTTGTCCTTCTGTGGCGCTGGCGTTGGAGCTGCCGGTCACCGTAGGTGGCGCGTGTTGTCTCCCGCCGGCAATGCCACGACAGCACGCTCCCGGGCCTCTGTCGGCAGCGGCAAGCTCAGTTGGGAGCACGGGTGGTCGCACCTAAAGCGTCTACTCGCCAAACTCCGGGCGATTGCGCCTCTCTCGAACCCGACCAAGTACTTAGGACGGCGCTGCGCGCCGCCGGGACCTGAGAGGGTTTCGAGGTGTATGGTGCAGGGGAGCTCAGCCTCCTCCTGTTTGCAGAATAATTGAGCGGACGCTTGCGTGTTCGCGCGGGCCCCCGGGACACACTCCCGGGCGGCCGGCTGCTCAGCTCTAGTTGACGCAGCTCCCTGGTTGATCCTGCCAGTAGTCATATGCTTGTCTCAAAGATTAAGCCATGCATGTCTCAGTACAAGCCGCATTAAGGTGAAACCGCGAATGGCTCATTAAATCAGTTATGGTTCCTTAGATCGTACCCACGTTACTTGGATAACTGTGGTAATTCTAGAGCTAATACATGCAAACAGAGTCCCGACCAGAGATGGAAGGGACGCTTTTATTAGATCAAAACCAATCGGTCGGCTCGTCCGGTCCGTTTGCCTTGGTGACTCTGAATAACTTTGGGCTGATCGCACGGTCCTCGTACCGGCGACGCATCTTTCAAATGTCTGCCTTATCAACTGTCGATGGTAGGTTCTGCGCCTACCATGGTTGTAACGGGTAACGGGGAATCAGGGTTCGATTCCGGAGAGGGAGCCTGAGAAACGGCTACCACATCCAAGGAAGGCAGCAGGCGCGCAAATTACCCACTCCCGGCACGGGGAGGTAGTGACGAAAAATAACGATACGGGACTCATCCGAGGCCCCGTAATCGGAATGAGTACACTTTAAATCCTTTAACGAGTATCTATTGGAGGGCAAGTCTGGTGCCAGCAGCCGCGTAATTCCAGCTCCAATAGCGTATATTAAAGTTGTTGCGGTTAAAAAGCTCGTAGTTGGATTTGTGTCCCACGCTGTTGGTTCACCGCCCGTCGGTGTTTAACTGGCATGTATCGTGGGACGTCCTGCCGGTGGGGCGAGCTGAAGGCGTGCGACGCGCCTCGTGCGTGCTCGTGCGTCCCGAGGCGGACCCCGTTGCAATCCTACCAGGGTGCTCTTGAGTGAGTGTCTCGGTGGGCCGGCACGTTTACTTTGAACAAATTAGAGTGCTTAAAGCAGGCAAGCCCGCCTGAATACTGTGTGCATGGAATAATGGAATAGGACCTCGGTTCTATTTTGTTGGTTTTCGAACCCGAGGTAATGATTAATAGGGACAGGCGGGGGCATTCGTATTGCGACGTTAGAGGTGAAATTCTTGGATCGTCGCAAGACGAACAGAAGCGAAAGCATTTGCCAAGTATGTTTTCATTAATCAAGAACGAAAGTTAGAGGTTCGAAGGCGATCAGATACCGCCCTAGTTCTAACCATAAACGATGCCAGCCAGCGATCCGCCGCAGTTCCTCCGATGACTCGGCGGGCAGCCTCCGGGAAACCAAAGCTTTTGGGTTCCGGGGGAAGTATGGTTGCAAAGCTGAAACTTAAAGGAATTGACGGAAGGGCACCACCAGGAGTGGAGCCTGCGGCTTAATTTGACTCAACACGGGAAACCTCACCAGGCCCGGACACCGGAAGGATTGACAGATTGATAGCTCTTTCTTGATTCGGTGGGTGGTGGTGCATGGCCGTTCTTAGTTGGTGGAGCGATTTGTCTGGTTAATTCCGATAACGAACGAGACTCTAGCCTGCTAACCTAGTCGCGTGACATCCTTCGTGCTGTCAGCGATTACTTTTCTTCTTAGAGGGACAGGCGGCTTCTAGCCGCACGAGATTGAGCAATAACAGGTCTGTGATGCCTTAGATGTTCTGGGCCGCACGCGCGCTACACTGAAGGAATCAGCGTGTCTTCCTAGGCCGAAAGGTCGGGGTAACCCGCTGAACCTCCTTCGTGCTAGGGATTGGGGCTTGCAATTGTTCCCCATGAACGAGGAATTCCCAGTAAGCGCGAGTCATAAGCTCGCGTTGATTACGTCCCTGCCCTTTGTACACACCGCCCGTCGCTACTACCGATTGAATGATTTAGTGAGGTCTTCGGACTGGTACGCGGCATTGACTCTGTCGTTGCCGATGCTACCGGAAAGATGACCAAACTTGATCATTTAGAGGAAGTAAAAGTCGTAACAAGGTTTCCGTAGGTGAACCTGCGGAAGGATCATTACCGACTAGACTGCATGTCTTTCGGTGTGCGTGTCGTGTCGCGCAACACGCTACCTGTACGGCTCGCAGTAGCCGTGCGGCCGCGTGCGGAACCACGCGTGCTTCTCAAAACTAACGCCAATGTTGTGTGGTACGAGCGCTGAAGCGCTGGAGCGGCTGGCCTGCGGCACCTGGCGCCTGGCGC
>NW_025726561.1:52500-57500 GCF_021461395.2 Schistocerca americana | reverse complement strand
ACTGATTCCTTATAATCATTTGCCATACACCGGTGGAAGCTGCCGAGACGAGTAACTACATAGCGGGCTCGCCGTGTCACTAATGTACAGAGATACAACAGTTTCGACTGGAACCGGATTAAACGTATACACGGCGCTGGTTAGTAATAGATAGAGCCATCAGAATACAGATAATGTATACAACTGTCCGTATACATGCTGAAAGACTCTGCTCACAATCACAACCACACGTCAGCCACACACCCTTATCACGCACTACTCTCTGCCTGTAACACGCACACAGACAATATGTAAGCACCAGCATGGAACAACACCCAGTGCATCCTCTCCGCCACATTAGACAATCCACACTGTCATAACCAGACTGGGAGGTCCACTCAGAAAACAGAATATCCCACCCACCCGACAACCACCATTGCTCAGCCAAGCCACCAACACCCACACATGTCCTACACAGGGGTGCACCCAACATCACAATACTGCCTCCTCTCACAGCACACAAACAATGGCAGGAATGAAAGACACAGGTCTGCCACAAGCATGGAATGAGAGCGCCGCCTGTCATGAGCCAAAGGTGCATCCTGACGTGGCAAATCAGATGATGCCGCAGGCATCCACTTACTATAATCACAATCAACAAACCGGCCGCCCCGCCCCGCCCCCCATTAAACCTTTCCTTACAACAATGTGTACCTTAACCTAACCTATATCGTACCGTAACCTAACCTATATCGTACCGTAACCTAACCTATGTCGTACCGTAACCTAACCTATGTCGTACCGTAACCTAACCTATGTCGTACCGTAACCTAACCTATGTCGTACCGTAACCTAACCTATGTCGTACCGTAACCTAACCTATGTCGTACCGTAACCTAACCTATGTCGTACCGTAACCTAACCTATGTCGTACCTTAACCTAACCTATGTCGTACCTTAACCTAACCTATGTCGTACCTTAACCTAACCTATGTCGTACCTTAACCTAACCTATGTCGTACCTTAACCTAACCTATGTCGTACCTTAACCTAACCTATGTCGTACCTTAACCTAACCTATGTCGTACCTTAACCTAACCTATGTCGTACCTTAACCTAACCTATGTCGTACCTTAACCTAACCTATGTCGTACCTTAACCTAACCTATGTCGTACCTTAACCTAACCTATGTCGTACCTTAACCTAACCTATGTCGTACCTTAACCTAACCTATGTCGTACCTTAACCTAACCTATGTCGTACCTTAACCTAACCTATGTCGTACCTTAACCTAACCTATGTCGTACCTTAACCTAACCTATGTCGTACCTTAACCTAACCTATGTCGTACCTTAACCTAACCTATGTCGTACCTTAACCTAACCTATGTCGTACCTTAACCTAACCTATGTCGTACCTTAACCTAACCTATGTCGTACCTTAACCTAACCTATGTCGTACCTTAACCTAACCTATGTCGTACCTTAACCTAACCTATGTCGTACCTTAACCTAACCTATGTCGTACCTTAACCTAACCTATGTCGTACCTTAACCTAACCTATGTCGTACCTTAACCTAACCTATGTCGTACCTTAACCTAACCTATGTCGTACCTTAACCTAACCTATGTCGTACCTTAACCTAACCTGTATTGCGCCTTAACCTAACCTGTATTGCGCCTTAACCTAACCTGTATTGCGCCTTAACGTAACCTGTATTGCGCCTTAACGTAACCTGTATTGCGCCTTAACGTAACCTGTATTGCGCCTTAACGTAACCTGTATTGCGCCTTAACGTAACCTGTATTGCGCCTTAACGTAACCTGTATTGCGCCTTAACGTAACCTGTATTGCGCCTTAACGTAACCTGTATTGCGCCTTAACGTAACCTGTATTGCGCCTTAACGTAACCTGTATTGCGCCTTAACGTAACCTGTATTGCGCCTTAACGTAACCTGTATTGCGCCTTAACGTAACCTGTATTGCGCCTTAACGTAACCTGTATTGCGCCTTAACGTAACCTGTATTGCGCCTTAACGTAACCTGTATTGCGCCTTAACGTAACCTGTATTGCGCCTTAACGTAACCTGTATTGCGCCTTAACGTAACCTGTATTGCGCCTTAACGTAACCTGCATTGCGCCTTAACGTAACCTGTATTGCGCCTTAACGTAACCTGTATTGCGCCTTAACGTAACCTGTATTGCGCCTTAACGTAACCTGTATTGCGCCTTAACGTAACCTGTATTGCGCCTTAACGTAACCGATATTGCGCCTTAACGTAACCTATATTGCGCCGTAACGTAACCTATATTGCGCCGTAACGTAACCCACATTGCCCCTTAACGTAACCCACATTGCCCCTTAACGTAACCCACATTGCCCCTTAACGTAACCCAACACACGTTGGGCCTTAACCCAACACACGTTGGGCCTTAACCCAACACACGTTGGGCCTTAACCCAACACACGTTGGGCCTTAACCCAACACACGTTGGGCCTTAACCCAACACACGTTGGGCCTTAACCCAACACACGTTGGGCCTTAACCCAACACACGTTGGGCCTTAACCCAACACACGTTGGGCCTTAACCCAACACACGTTGGGCCTTAACCCAACACACGTTGGGCCTTAACCCAACACACGTTGGGCCTTAACCTGCTCTGTAATTGTCATACGACGCGTTAAATTAGTGTAGTGTTGCCTAACTGCAACCCCCGCAATATAGTTTGCTACTCGCACTGCCCGGTCCCCAGTGTATCGCTTCATGTTAAACACCTTGCAGCTATACACTGTAATGTGGATGGCAGCAGGACGTACATGCTCAATGCCCTTTGCAGTTGTTCATTGGCATTTGCAGTTGTTCATTGGCATTCGCATGTGCGAAGCACTTAGCCTACGCTGTGGTACGGCCTGTGTCAACTGTCCGCTGATGTTGTACGTCCAAATCACACACTGTACTGCACATTGGTCCTCATGTACTGAATGATACATCGTGGTACATGTGACCGTACAACGACTGCGCCAACAACGGCGAACCATGCGGTCCAAATGTTGTGCACTCAGCTACGTGTCGTCTCCCTATAAGAGCTGGATTGCAGTGTGGTATGCCCTGGATGGCGATCAGCATGAGCCGTCTGTTGATGTAGTGGCGCGTGTTGTCAGACGTAGTCGTCTCTTCTCACACACCGTGATAGCATGGTGCACTGCGTTCCACATCTGCGACATGCGACAGAGGCCGGTTGACAGTCGTTCGCGCAATGGACATCGCATACGTACGGGGGCCACCTTCCACGTGTTCGCGAAGCGTGCACATGTTGTTGCGTGTATGTGGGCAGACATAGTGTGTCGTGACACCTGACACAGGCATGCAACAATCGTTGAATTTGCAAATGGCGATGGACGCCTACGTTTGCTGGTGACGTTATGCAAATGAACAACTGGTAAACCGTTGTGGTGCGGTTGTTCTCGCTAGAGGTGAATCAGTGATGGCGACGATCGGTTGAGCTACCAACCGGTTGTTCCAGCGATACCCACCATGCCCACGAACGTGAATGGCATCTGGGTGTGAAGCGATACGCGGCGGTGGCTGGGTGGGACCGTCCCCGGCCGGTGAGGGGGGGCCTCCCGGCGTGCTGGCCGCGCGGTGCGTGGGCGCACGCGCTACAGCCGGCTGGTGGGGGCGGCCAGTGGCAGGCGCGCCGGCCGACGGAGGCGGCAGGCGGCGCAGCTGCGCGCCGGCGCACCCTGCACGCGGCGCCGTGCGGCCAAAGTAGGTCCTCGCGGGCCCGGTGCGAAGCGCGGTGGACATCTGCAGTGTGCTGGTCCGATTGAGGACTGTGTGCGCTGAGGATGCGCCGCCGCCCGGCGCTCGGCGCCGCGACGCCGTCTGCTGCTCGGTCGCCTCTGCGGTTCTCGCAGGTGGTTTGTATCGCAGCTGTGCGGACGTGTTGGCGCGTGCGCTGTGCTGGGAGAGTTCGCTTCGGCACCCAAGTGGGGCTTTTGTCCTTCTGTGGCGCTGGCGTTGGAGCTGCCGGTCACCGTAGGTGGCGCGTGTTGTCTCCCGCCGGCAATGCCACGACAGCACGCTCCCGGGCCTCTGTCGGCAGCGGCAAGCTCAGTTGGGAGCACGGGTGGTCGCACCTAAAGCGTCTACTCGCCAAACTCCGGGCGATTGCGCCTCTCTCGAACCCGACCAAGTACTTAGGACGGCGCTGCGCGCCGCCGGGACCTGAGAGGGTTTCGAGGTGTATTGTGCAGGGGAGCTCAGCCTCCTCCTGTTTGCAGAATAATTGAGCGGACGCTTGCGTGTTCGCGCGGGCCCCCGGGACACACTCCCGGGCGGCCGGCTGCTCAGCTCTAGTTGACGCAGCTCCCTGGTTGATCCTGCCAGTAGTCATATGCTTGTCTCAAAGATTAAGCCATGCATGTCTCAGTACAAGCCGCATTAAGGTGAAACCGCGAATGGCTCATTAAATCAGTTATGGTTCCTTAGATCGTACCCACGTTACTTGGATAACTGTGGTAATTCTAGAGCTAATACATGCAAACAGAGTCCCGACCAGAGATGGAAGGGACGCTTTTATTAGATCAAAACCAATCGGTCGGCTCGTCCGGTCCGTTTGCCTTGGTGACTCTGAATAACTTTGGGCTGATCGCACGGTCCTCGTACCGGCGACGCATCTTTCAAATGTCTGCCTTATCAACTGTCGATGGTAGGTTCTGCGCCTACCATGGTTGTAACGGGTAACGGGGAATCAGGGTTCGATTCCGGAGAGGGAGCCTGAGAAACGGCTACCACATCCAAGGAAGGCAGCAGGCGCGCAAATTACCCACTCCCGGCACGGGGAGGTAGTGACGAAAAATAACGATACGGGACTCATCCGAGGCCCCGTAATCGGAATGAGTACACTTTAAATCCTTTAACGAGTATCTATTGGAGGGCAAGTCTGGTGCCAGCAGCCGCGGTAATTCCAGCTCCAATAGCGTATATTAAAGTTGTTGCGGTTAAAAAGCTC
>NW_025726561.1:47500-50000 GCF_021461395.2 Schistocerca americana | reverse complement strand
GGGTCGTGTCCGGTTGCCTTTCCACTCGCCGCGGGGTGGGGCCGTTCCGGTGTGCGGTGGGCCGCACTTCTCCCCTAGTAGGACGTCGCGACCCGCTGGGTGCCGGCCTACGGCCCGGGTGCGCAGCCTGTCCTTCCGCGGGCCTCGGTTCGCGTCTGTTGGGCAGAGCCCCGGTGTCCTGGCTGGCTGCCCGGCGGTATATCTGGAGGAGTCGATTCGCCCCTTTGGGCGCTCGGGCTCCCGGCAAGCGCGCGCGGTTCTTCCCGGATGACGGACCTACCTGGCCCGGCCCCGGACCCGCGCCGCTGTTGGCTCGGGATGCTCTCGGGCGGAATAATCGCTCCCGTCAGCGGCGCTTCAGCTTTGGACAATTTCACGACCCGTCTTGAAACACGGACCAAGGAGTCTAACATGTGCGCGAGTCATTGGGCTGTACGAAACCTAAAGGCGTAATGAAAGTGAAGGTCTCGCCTTGCGCGGGCCGAGGGAGGATGGGGCTTCCCCGCCCTTCACGGGGCGGCGGCCTCCGCACTCCCGGGGCGTCTCGTCCTCATTGCGAGGTGAGGCGCACCTAGAGCGTACACGTTGGGACCCGAAAGATGGTGAACTATGCCTGGCCAGGACGAAGTCAGGGGAAACCCTGATGGAGGTCCGTAGCGATTCTGACGTGCAAATCGATCGTCGGAGCTGGGTATAGGGGCGAAAGACTAATCGAACCATCTAGTAGCTGGTTCCCTCCGAAGTTTCCCTCAGGATAGCTGGTGCTCGTACGAGTCTCATCCGGTAAAGCGAATGATTAGAGGCCTTGGGGCCGAAACGACCTCAACCTATTCTCAAACTTTAAATGGGTGAGATCTCCGGCTTGCTTGATATGCTGAAGCCGCGAGCAAACGACTCGGATCGGAGTGCCAAGTGGGCCACTTTTGGTAAGCAGAACTGGCGCTGTGGGATGAACCAAACGCCGAGTTAAGGCGCCCGAATCGACGCTCATGGGAAACCATGAAAGGCGTTGGTTGCTTAAGACAGCAGGACGGTGGCCATGGAAGTCGGAATCCGCTAAGGAGTGTGTAACAACTCACCTGCCGAAGCAACTAGCCCTGAAAATGGATGGCGCTGAAGCGTCGTGCCTATACTCGGCCGTCAGTCTGGCAGTCATGGCCGGTCCTTGCGGCCGGCCGCGAAGCCCTGACGAGTAGGAGGGTCGCGGCGGTGGGCGCAGAAGGGTCTGGGCGTGAGCCTGCCTGGAGCCGCCGTCGGTGCAGATCTTGGTGGTAGTAGCAAATACTCCAGCGAGGCCCTGGAGGGCTGACGCGGAGAAGGGTTTCGTGTGAACAGCCGTTGCACACGAGTCAGTCGATCCTAAGCCCTAGGAGAAATCCGATGTTGATGGGGGCCGTCATAGCATGATGCACTTTGTGCTGGCCCCCGTTGGGCGAAAGGGAATCCGGTTCCTATTCCGGAACCCGGCAGCGGAACCGATACAAGTCGGGCCCCTCTTTTAGAGATGCTCGTCGGGGTAACCCAAAAGGACCCGGAGACGCCGTCGGGAGATCGGGGAAGAGTTTTCTTTTCTGCATGAGCGTTCGAGTTCCCTGGAATCCTCTAGCAGGGAGATAGGGTTTGGAACGCGAAGAGCACCGCAGTTGCGGCGGTGTCCCGATCTTCCCCTCGGACCTTGAAAATCCGGGAGAGGGCCACGTGGAGGTGTCGCGCCGGTTCGTACCCATATCCGCAGCAGGTCTCCAAGGTGAAGAGCCTCTAGTCGATAGAATAATGTAGGTAAGGGAAGTCGGCAAATTGGATCCGTAACTTCGGGATAAGGATTGGCTCTGAGGATCGGGGCGTGTCGGGCTTGGACGGGAAGTGGGTCAGCGCTAACGTGCCGGGCCTGGGCGAGGTGAGTGCCGTAGGGGTGCCGGTAAGTGCGGGCGTTTAGCGCGGGCGTGGTCTGCTCTCGCCGTTGGTTGGCCTCGTGCTGGCCGGCGGTGCAGGATGCGCGCGCCTGCGCGGCGTTCGCGCCCCGGTGCTTCAACCTGCGTGCAGGATCCGAGCTCGGTCCCGTGCCTTGGCCTCCCACGGATCTTCCTTGCTGCGAGGCCGCGTCCGCCTTAGCGTGCTCCTCCGGGGGCGCGCGGGTGCGCGGATTCTCTTCGGCCGCCATTCAACGATCAACTCAGAACTGGCACGGACTGGGGGAATCCGACTGTCTAATTAAAACAAAGCATTGCGATGGCCCTAGCGGGTGTTGACGCAATGTGATTTCTGCCCAGTGCTCTGAATGTCAACGTGAAGAAATTCAAGCAAGCGCGGGTAAACGGCGGGAGTAACTATGACTCTCTTAAGGGAGCTCCGCTGAAGCCGCAACAGCGCCTCCACGCTCTCACCAACGTACTTCTCCCTGGCCTGTACCACGGGCTGGCCCTCAGCCGCACCCGGGTGGGTGCATTGAAGTCGGCCGACGTTACCATCCGGGCCGCCGTCAGGAGATGGTTCCGCCTTC
>NW_025726561.1:35000-42500 GCF_021461395.2 Schistocerca americana | reverse complement strand
CGTACCTTAACCTAACCTATGTCGTACCTTAACCTAACCTATGTCGTACCTTAACCTAACCTATGTCGTACCTTAACCTAACCTATGTCGTACCTTAACCTAACCTATGTCGTACCTTAACCTAACCTATGTCGTACCTTAACCTAACCTATGTCGTACCTTAACCTAACCTATGTCGTACCTTAACCTAACCTATGTCGTACCTTAACCTAACCTATGTCGTACCTTAACCTAACCTATGTCGTACCTTAACCTAACCTATGTCGTACCTTAACCTAACCTATGTCGTACCTTAACCTAACCTATGTCGTACCTTAACCTAACCTATGTCGTACCTTAACCTAACCTATGTCGTACCTTAACCTAACCTATGTCGTACCTTAACCTAACCTATGTCGTACCTTAACCTAACCTATGTCGCACCTTAACCTAACCTATGTCGCACCTTAACCTAACCTATGTCGTACCTTAACCTAACCTATGTCGTACCTTAACCTAACCTATGTCGTACCTTAACCTAACCTATGTCGTACCTTAACCTAACCTATGTCGTACCTTAACCTAACCTATGTCGTACCTTAACCTAACCTATGTCGTACCTTAACCTAACCTATGTCGTACCTTAACCTAACCTGTATTGCGCCTTAACCTAACCTGTATTGCGCCTTAACCTAACCTGTATTGCGCCTTAACGTAACCTGTATTGCGCCTTAACGTAACCTGTATTGCGCCTTAACGTAACCTGTATTGCGCCTTAACGTAACCTGTATTGCGCCTTAACGTAACCTGTATTGCGCCTTAACGTAACCTGTATTGCGCCTTAACGTAACCTGTATTGCGCCTTAACGTAACCTGTATTGCGCCTTAACGTAACCTGTATTGCGCCTTAACGTAACCTGTATTGCGCCTTAACGTAACCTGTATTGCGCCTTAACGTAACCTGTATTGCGCCTTAACGTAACCTGTATTGCGCCTTAACGTAACCTGTATTGCGCCTTAACGTAACCTGTATTGCGCCTTAACGTAACCTGTATTGCGCCTTAACGTAACCTGTATTGCGCCTTAACGTAACCTGTATTGCGCCTTAACGTAACCTGTATTGCGCCTTAACGTAACCTGTATTGCGCCTTAACGTAACCTGCATTGCGCCTTAACGTAACCTGTATTGCGCCTTAACGTAACCTGTATTGCGCCTTAACGTAACCTGTATTGCGCCTTAACGTAACCTGTATTGCGCCTTAACGTAACCTGTATTGCGCCTTAACGTAACCGATATTGCGCCTTAACGTAACCTATATTGCGCCGTAACGTAACCTATATTGCGCCGTAACGTAACCCACATTGCCCCTTAACGTAACCCACATTGCCCCTTAACGTAACCCACATTGCCCCTTAACGTAACCCAACACACGTTGGGCCTTAACCCAACACACGTTGGGCCTTAACCCAACACACGTTGGGCCTTAACCCAACACACGTTGGGCCTTAACCCAACACACGTTGGGCCTTAACCCAACACACGTTGGGCCTTAACCCAACACACGTTGGGCCTTAACCCAACACACGTTGGGCCTTAACCCAACACACGTTGGGCCTTAACCCAACACACGTTGGGCCTTAACCCAACACACGTTGGGCCTTAACCCAACACACGTTGGGCCTTAACCCAACACACGTTGGGCCTTAACCCAACACACGTTGGGCCTTAACCCAACACACGTTGGGCCTTAACCTGCTCTGTAATTGTCATACGACGCGTTAAATTAGTGTAGTGTTGCCTAACTGCAACCCCCGCAATATAGTTTGCTACTCGCACTGCCCGGTCCCCAGTGTATCGCTTCATGTTAAACACCTTGCAGCTATACACTGTAATGTGGATGGCAGCAGGACGTACATGCTCAATGCCCTTTGCAGTTGTTCATTGGCATTTGCAGTTGTTCATTGGCATTCGCATGTGCGAAGCACTTAGCCTACGCTGTGGTACGGCCTGTGTCAACTGTCCGCTGATGTTGTACGTCCAAATCACACACTGTACTGCACATTGGTCCTCATGTACTGAATGATACATCGTGGTACATGTGACCGTACAACGACTGCGCCAACAACGGCGAACCATGCGGTCCAAATGTTGTGCACTCAGCTACGTGTCGTCTCCCTATAAGAGCTGGATTGCAGTGTGGTATGCCCTGGATGGCGATCAGCATGAGCCGTCTGTTGATGTAGTGGCGCGTGTTGTCAGACGTAGTCGTCTCTTCTCACACACCGTGATAGCATGGTGCACTGCGTTCCACATCTGCGACATGCGACAGAGGCCGGTTGACAGTCGTTCGCGCAATGGACATCGCATACGTACGGGGGCCACCTTCCACGTGTTCGCGAAGCGTGCACATGTTGTTGCGTGTATGTGGGCAGACATAGTGTGTCGTGACACCTGACACAGGCATGCAACAATCGTTGAATTTGCAAATGGCGATGGACGCCTACGTTTGCTGGTGACGTTATGCAAATGAACAACTGGTAAACCGTTGTGGTGCGGTTGTTCTCGCTAGAGGTGAATCAGTGATGGCGACGATCGGTTGAGCTACCAACCGGTTGTTCCAGCGATACCCACCATGCCCACGAACGTGAATGGCATCTGGGTGTGAAGCGATACGCGGCGGTGGCTGGGTGGGACCGTCCCCGGCCGGTGAGGGGGGGCCTCCCGGCGTGCTGGCCGCGCGGTGCGTGGGCGCACGCGCTACAGCCGGCTGGTGGGGGCGGCCAGTGGCAGGCGCGCCGGCCGACGGAGGCGGCAGGCGGCGCAGCTGCGCGCCGGCGCACCCTGCACGCGGCGCCGTGCGGCCAAAGTAGGTCCTCGCGGGCCCGGTGCGAAGCGCGGTGGACATCTGCAGTGTGCTGGTCCGATTGAGGACTGTGTGCGCTGAGGATGCGCCGCCGCCCGGCGCTCGGCGCCGCGACGCCGTCTGCTGCTCGGTCGCCTCTGCGGTTCTCGCAGGTGGTTTGTATCGCAGCTGTGCGGACGTGTTGGCGCGTGCGCTGTGCTGGGAGAGTTCGCTTCGGCACCCAAGTGGGGCTTTTGTCCTTCTGTGGCGCTGGCGTTGGAGCTGCCGGTCACCGTAGGTGGCGCGTGTTGTCTCCCGCCGGCAATGCCACGACAGCACGCTCCCGGGCCTCTGTCGGCAGCGGCAAGCTCAGTTGGGAGCACGGGTGGTCGCACCTAAAGCGTCTACTCGCCAAACTCCGGGCGATTGCGCCTCTCTCGAACCCGACCAAGTACTTAGGACGGCGCTGCGCGCCGCCGGGACCTGAGAGGGTTTCGAGGTGTATTGTGCAGGGGAGCTCAGCCTCCTCCTGTTTGCAGAATAATTGAGCGGACGCTTGCGTGTTCGCGCGGGCCCCCGGGACACACTCCCGGGCGGCCGGCTGCTCAGCTCTAGTTGACGCAGCTCCCTGGTTGATCCTGCCAGTAGTCATATGCTTGTCTCAAAGATTAAGCCATGCATGTCTCAGTACAAGCCGCATTAAGGTGAAACCGCGAATGGCTCATTAAATCAGTTATGGTTCCTTAGATCGTACCCACGTTACTTGGATAACTGTGGTAATTCTAGAGCTAATACATGCAAACAGAGTCCCGACCAGAGATGGAAGGGACGCTTTTATTAGATCAAAACCAATCGGTCGGCTCGTCCGGTCCGTTTGCCTTGGTGACTCTGAATAACTTTGGGCTGATCGCACGGTCCTCGTACCGGCGACGCATCTTTCAAATGTCTGCCTTATCAACTGTCGATGGTAGGTTCTGCGCCTACCATGGTTGTAACGGGTAACGGGGAATCAGGGTTCGATTCCGGAGAGGGAGCCTGAGAAACGGCTACCACATCCAAGGAAGGCAGCAGGCGCGCAAATTACCCACTCCCGGCACGGGGAGGTAGTGACGAAAAATAACGATACGGGACTCATCCGAGGCCCCGTAATCGGAATGAGTACACTTTAAATTCTTTAACGAGTATCTATTGGAGGGCAAGTCTGGTGCCAGCAGCCGCGGTAATTCCAGCTCCAATAGCGTATATTAAAGTTGTTGCGGTTAAAAAGCTCGTAGTTGGATTTGTGTCCCACGCTGTTGGTTCACCGCCCGTCGGTGTTTAACTGGCATGTATCGTGGGACGTCCTGCCGGTGGGGCGAGCCGAAGGCGTGCGACGCGCCTCGTGCGTGCTCGTGCGTCCCGAGGCGGACCCCGTTGCAATCCTACCAGGGTGCTCTTGAGTGAGTGTCTCGGTGGGCCGGCACGTTTACTTTGAACAAATTAGAGTGCTTAAAGCAGGCAAGCCCGCCTGAATACTGTGTGCATGGAATAATGGAATAGGACCTCGGTTCTATTTTGTTGGTTTTCGGAACCCGAGGTAATGATTAATAGGGACAGGCGGGGGCATTCGTATTGCGACGTTAGAGGTGAAATTCTTGGATCGTCGCAAGACGAACAGAAGCGAAAGCATTTGCCAAGTATGTTTTCATTAATCAAGAACGAAAGTTAGAGGTTCGAAGGCGATCAGATACCGCCCTAGTTCTAACCATAAACGATGCCAGCCAGCGATCCGCCGCAGTTCCTCCGATGACTCGGCGGGCAGCCTCCGGGAAACCAAAGCTTTTGGGTTCCGGGGGAAGTATGGTTGCAAAGCTGAAACTTAAAGGAATTGACGGAAGGGCACCACCAGGAGTGGAGCCTGCGGCTTAATTTGACTCAACACGGGAAACCTCACCAGGCCCGGACACCGGAAGGATTGACAGATTGATAGCTCTTTCTTGATTCGGTGGGTGGTGGTGCATGGCCGTTCTTAGTTGGTGGAGCGATTTGTCTGGTTAATTCCGATAACGAACGAGACTCTAGCCTGCTAACTAGTCGCGTGACATCCTTCGTGCTGTCAGCGATTACTTTTCTTCTTAGAGGGACAGGCGGCTTCTAGCCGCACGAGATTGAGCAATAACAGGTCTGTGATGCCCTTAGATGTTCTGGGCCGCACGCGCGCTACACTGAAGGAATCAGCGTGTCTTCCTAGGCCGAAAGGTCGGGGTAACCCGCTGAACCTCCTTCGTGCTAGGGATTGGGGCTTGCAATTGTTCCCCATGAACGAGGAATTCCCAGTAAGCGCGAGTCATAAGCTCGCGTTGATTACGTCCCTGCCCTTTGTACACACCGCCCGTCGCTACTACCGATTGAATGATTTAGTGAGGTCTTCGGACTGGTACGCGGCATTGACTCTGTCGTTGCCGATGCTACCGGAAAGATGACCAAACTTGATCATTTAGAGGAAGTAAAAGTCGTAACAAGGTTTCCGTAGGTGAACCTGCGGAAGGATCATTACCGACTAGACTGCATGTCGTTCGATGTGCGTGTCGTGTCGCGCAACACGCTACCTGTACGGCTCGCAGTAGCCGTGCGCCGCGTGCGGAACCACGCGTGCTTCTCAAAACTAACGCCAATGTTGTGTGGTACGAGCGCTGAAGCGCTGGAGCGGCTGGCCTGCGGCACCTGGCGCCTGGCGCCGGTTTTGAATGACTTTCGCCCGACTGCCTGTCCGCTCCGGTGTGGAGCCGTACGACGCCCATCGGCCGTGAGGCCGTTGGACACAGAACGCTTGAACAGGGGCCGCCACACGCCTACGTCCCGCCTATGCAACTGTCTTGAAAGAGACAGTGGAAACTAAGAAAAGATCACCCAGGACGGTGGATCACTCGGCTCGTGGGTCGATGAAGAACGCAGCAAATTGCGCGTCGACATGTGAACTGCAGGACACATGAACATCGACGTTTCGAACGCACATTGCGGTCCATGGATTCCGTTCCCGGGCCACGTCTGGCTGAGGGTCGGCTACGTATACTGAAGCGCGCGGCGTTTGCCCCGCTTCGCAGACCTGGGAGCGTCGCGGCCGCCTGTGGGGCCGGCCGCGCCTCCTGAAACGTGCGATGCGCGCCCGTCGCCTGGCGGTTCGCATACCGGTACTTACTCGGTAGCGTGCACAGCCGGCTGGCGGTGTGGCGTGCGACACCTCGTACAACGACCTCAGAGCAGGCGAGACTACCCGCTGAATTTAAGCATATTACTAAGCGGAGGAAAAGAAACTAACAAGGATTCCCCCAGTAGCGGCGAGCGAACAGGGAAGAGTCCAGCACCGAACCCCGCAGGCTGCCGCCTGTCGTGGCATGTGGTGTTTGGGAGGGTCCACTACCCCGACGCCTCGCGCCGAGCCCAAGTCCAACTTGAATGAGGCCACGGCCCGTAGAGGGTGCCAGGCCCGTAGCGGCCGGTGCGAGCGTCGGCGGGACCTCTCCTTCGAGTCGGGTTGCTTGAGAGTGCAGCTCCAAGTGGGTGGTAAACTCCATCTGAGACTAAATATGACCACGAGACCGATAGCGAACAAGTACCGTGAGGGAAAGTTGAAAAGAACTTGAAGAGAGAGTTCAAAAGTACGTGAAACCGTTCTGGGGTAAACGTGAGAAGTCCGAAAGGTCGAACGATCTCTCTCATTTTTTTTTTTCCCCACAGGCCTCCGCCCTCGGCAGATGGGGCCGGCCGCCCGCGCGGAGCAATCCGCGGCGGGGTCGTGTCCGGTTGCCTTTCCACTCGCCGCGGGGTGGGGCCGTTCCGGTGTGCGGTGGGCCGCACTTCTCCCCTAGTAGGACGTCGCGACCCGCTGGGTGCCGGCCTACGGCCCGGGTGCGCAGCCTGTCCTTCCGCGGGCCTCGGTTCGCGTCTGTTGGGCAGAGCCCCGGTGTCCTGGCTGGCTGCCCGGCGGTATATCTGGAGGAGTCGATTCGCCCCTTTGGGCGCTCGGGCTCCCGGCAAGCGCGCGCGGTTCTTCCCGGATGACGGACCTACCTGGCCCGGCCCCGGACCCGCGCCGCTGTTGGCTCGGGATGCTCTCGGGCGGAATAATCGCTCCCGTCAGCGGCGCTTCAGCTTTGGACAATTTCACGACCCGTCTTGAAACACGGACCAAGGAGTCTAACATGTGCGCGAGTCATTGGGCTGTACGAAACCTAAAGGCGTAATGAAAGTGAAGGTCTCGCCTTGCGCGGGCCGAGGGAGGATGGGGCTTCCCCGCCCTTCACGGGGCGGCGGCCTCCGCACTCCCGGGGCGTCTCGTCCTCATTGCGAGGTGAGGCGCACCTAGAGCGTACACGTTGGGACCCGAAAGATGGTGAACTATGCCTGGCCAGGACGAAGTCAGGGGAAACCCTGATGGAGGTCCGTAGCGATTCTGACGTGCAAATCGATCGTCGGAGCTGGGTATAGGGGCGAAAGACTAATCGAACCATCTAGTAGCTGGTTCCCTCCGAAGTTTCCCTCAGGATAGCTGGTGCTCGTACGAGTCTCATCCGGTAAAGCGAATGATTAGAGGCCTTGGGGCCGAAACGACCTCAACCTATTCTCAAACTTTAAATGGGTGAGATCTCCGGCTTGCTTGATATGCTGAAGCCGCGAGCAAACGACTCGGATCGGAGTG
>NW_025726561.1:25000-30000 GCF_021461395.2 Schistocerca americana | reverse complement strand
CACGTCAGCCACACACCCTTATCACGCACTACTCTCTGCCTGTAACACGCACACAGACAATATGTAAGCACCAGCATGGAACAACACCCAGTGCATCCTCTCCGCCACATTAGACAATCCACACTGTCATAACCAGACTGGGAGGTCCACTCAGAAAACAGAATATCCCACCCACCCGACAACCACCATTGCTCAGCCAAGCCACCAACACCCACACATGTCCTACACAGGGGTGCACCCAACATCACAATACTGCCTCCTCTCACAGCACACAAACAATGGCAGGAATGAAAGACACAGGTCTGCCACAAGCATGGAATGAGAGCGCCGCCTGTCATGAGCCAAAGGTGCATCCTGACGTGGCAAATCAGATGATGCCGCAGGCATCCACTTACTATAATCACAATCAACAAACCGGCCGCCCCGCCCCGCCCCCCATTAAACCTTTCCTTACAACAATGTGTACCTTAACCTAACCTATATCGTACCGTAACCTAACCTATATCGTACCGTAACCTAACCTATGTCGTACCGTAACCTAACCTATGTCGTACCGTAACCTAACCTATGTCGTACCGTAACCTAACCTATGTCGTACCGTAACCTAACCTATGTCGTACCGTAACCTAACCTATGTCGTACCGTAACCTAACCTATGTCGTACCGTAACCTAACCTATGTCGTACCGTAACCTAACCTATGTCGTACCTTAACCTAACCTATGTCGTACCTTAACCTAACCTATGTCGTACCTTAACCTAACCTATGTCGTACCTTAACCTAACCTATGTCGTACCTTAACCTAACCTATGTCGTACCTTAACCTAACCTATGTCGTACCTTAACCTAACCTATGTCGTACCTTAACCTAACCTATGTCGTACCTTAACCTAACCTATGTCGTACCTTAACCTAACCTATGTCGTACCTTAACCTAACCTATGTCGTACCTTAACCTAACCTATGTCGTACCTTAACCTAACCTATGTCGTACCTTAACCTAACCTATGTCGTACCTTAACCTAACCTATGTCGTACCTTAACCTAACCTATGTCGTACCTTAACCTAACCTATGTCGTACCTTAACCTAACCTATGTCGTACCTTAACCTAACCTATGTCGTACCTTAACCTAACCTATGTCGTACCTTAACCTAACCTATGTCGTACCTTAACCTAACCTATGTCGTACCTTAACCTAACCTATGTCGTACCTTAACCTAACCTATGTCGTACCTTAACCTAACCTATGTCGTACCTTAACCTAACCTATGTCGTACCTTAACCTAACCTATGTCGTACCTTAACCTAACCTATGTCGTACCTTAACCTAACCTATGTCGTACCTTAACCTAACCTATGTCGTACCTTAACCTAACCTATGTCGTACCTTAACCTAACCTGTATTGCGCCTTAACCTAACCTGTATTGCGCCTTAACCTAACCTGTATTGCGCCTTAACGTAACCTGTATTGCGCCTTAACGTAACCTGTATTGCGCCTTAACGTAACCTGTATTGCGCCTTAACGTAACCTGTATTGCGCCTTAACGTAACCTGTATTGCGCCTTAACGTAACCTGTATTGCGCCTTAACGTAACCTGTATTGCGCCTTAACGTAACCTGTATTGCGCCTTAACGTAACCTGTATTGCGCCTTAACGTAACCTGTATTGCGCCTTAACGTAACCTGTATTGCGCCTTAACGTAACCTGTATTGCGCCTTAACGTAACCTGTATTGCGCCTTAACGTAACCTGTATTGCGCCTTAACGTAACCTGTATTGCGCCTTAACGTAACCTGTATTGCGCCTTAACGTAACCTGTATTGCGCCTTAACGTAACCTGTATTGCGCCTTAACGTAACCTGCATTGCGCCTTAACGTAACCTGTATTGCGCCTTAACGTAACCTGTATTGCGCCTTAACGTAACCTGTATTGCGCCTTAACGTAACCTGTATTGCGCCTTAACGTAACCGATATTGCGCCTTAACGTAACCTATATTGCGCCGTAACGTAACCTATATTGCGCCGTAACGTAACCCACATTGCCCCTTAACGTAACCCACATTGCCCCTTAACGTAACCCACATTGCCCCTTAACGTAACCCAACACACGTTGGGCCTTAACCCAACACACGTTGGGCCTTAACCCAACACACGTTGGGCCTTAACCCAACACACGTTGGGCCTTAACCCAACACACGTTGGGCCTTAACCCAACACACGTTGGGCCTTAACCCAACACACGTTGGGCCTTAACCCAACACACGTTGGGCCTTAACCCAACACACGTTGGGCCTTAACCCAACACACGTTGGGCCTTAACCCAACACACGTTGGGCCTTAACCCAACACACGTTGGGCCTTAACCCAACACACGTTGGGCCTTAACCCAACACACGTTGGGCCTTAACCTGCTCTGTAATTGTCATACGACGCGTTAAATTAGTGTAGTGTTGCCTAACTGCAACCCCCGCAATATAGTTTGCTACTCGCACTGCCCGGTCCCCAGTGTATCGCTTCATGTTAAACACCTTGCAGCTATACACTGTAATGTGGATGGCAGCAGGACGTACATGCTCAATGCCCTTTGCAGTTGTTCATTGGCATTTGCAGTTGTTCATTGGCATTCGCATGTGCGAAGCACTTAGCCTACGCTGTGGTACGGCCTGTGTCAACTGTCCGCTGATGTTGTACGTCCAAATCACACACTGTACTGCACATTGGTCCTCATGTACTGAATGATACATCGTGGTACATGTGACCGTACAACGACTGCGCCAACAACGGCGAACCATGCGGTCCAAATGTTGTGCACTCAGCTACGTGTCGTCTCCCTATAAGAGCTGGATTGCAGTGTGGTATGCCCTGGATGGCGATCAGCATGAGCCGTCTGTTGATGTAGTGGCGCGTGTTGTCAGACGTAGTCGTCTCTTCTCACACACCGTGATAGCATGGTGCACTGCGTTCCACATCTGCGACATGCGACAGAGGCCGGTTGACAGTCGTTCGCGCAATGGACATCGCATACGTACGGGGGCCACCTTCCACGTGTTCGCGAAGCGTGCACATGTTGTTGCGTGTATGTGGGCAGACATAGTGTGTCGTGACACCTGACACAGGCATGCAACAATCGTTGAATTTGCAAATGGCGATGGACGCCTACGTTTGCTGGTGACGTTATGCAAATGAACAACTGGTAAACCGTTGTGGTGCGGTTGTTCTCGCTAGAGGTGAATCAGTGATGGCGACGATCGGTTGAGCTACCAACCGGTTGTTCCAGCGATACCCACCATGCCCACGAACGTGAATGGCATCTGGGTGTGAAGCGATACGCGGCGGTGGCTGGGTGGGACCGTCCCCGGCCGGTGAGGGGGGGCCTCCCGGCGTGCTGGCCGCGCGGTGCGTGGGCGCACGCGCTACAGCCGGCTGGTGGGGGCGGCCAGTGGCAGGCGCGCCGGCCGACGGAGGCGGCAGGCGGCGCAGCTGCGCGCCGGCGCACCCTGCACGCGGCGCCGTGCGGCCAAAGTAGGTCCTCGCGGGCCCGGTGCGAAGCGCGGTGGACATCTGCAGTGTGCTGGTCCGATTGAGGACTGTGTGCGCTGAGGATGCGCCGCCGCCCGGCGCTCGGCGCCGCGACGCCGTCTGCTGCTCGGTCGCCTCTGCGGTTCTCGCAGGTGGTTTGTATCGCAGCTGTGCGGACGTGTTGGCGCGTGCGCTGTGCTGGGAGAGTTCGCTTCGGCACCCAAGTGGGGCTTTTGTCCTTCTGTGGCGCTGGCGTTGGAGCTGCCGGTCACCGTAGGTGGCGCGTGTTGTCTCCCGCCGGCAATGCCACGACAGCACGCTCCCGGGCCTCTGTCGGCAGCGGCAAGCTCAGTTGGGAGCACGGGTGGTCGCACCTAAAGCGTCTACTCGCCAAACTCCGGGCGATTGCGCCTCTCTCGAACCCGACCAAGTACTTAGGACGGCGCTGCGCGCCGCCGGGACCTGAGAGGGTTTCGAGGTGTATTGTGCAGGGGAGCTCAGCCTCCTCCTGTTTGCAGAATAATTGAGCGGACGCTTGCGTGTTCGCGCGGGCCCCCGGGACACACTCCCGGGCGGCCGGCTGCTCAGCTCTAGTTGACGCAGCTCCCTGGTTGATCCTGCCAGTAGTCATATGCTTGTCTCAAAGATTAAGCCATGCATGTCTCAGTACAAGCCGCATTAAGGTGAAACCGCGAATGGCTCATTAAATCAGTTATGGTTCCTTAGATCGTACCCACGTTACTTGGATAACTGTGGTAATTCTAGAGCTAATACATGCAAACAGAGTCCCGACCAGAGATGGAAGGGACGCTTTTATTAGATCAAAACCAATCGGTCGGCTCGTCCGGTCCGTTTGCCTTGGTGACTCTGAATAACTTTGGGCTGATCGCACGGTCCTCGTACCGGCGACGCATCTTTCAAATGTCTGCCTTATCAACTGTCGATGGTAGGTTCTGCGCCTACCATGGTTGTAACGGGTAACGGGGAATCAGGGTTCGATTCCGGAGAGGGAGCCTGAGAAACGGCTACCACATCCAAGGAAGGCAGCAGGCGCGCGAATTACCCACTCCCGGCACGGGGAGGTAGTGACGAAAAATAACGATACGGGACTCATCCGAGGCCCCGTAATCGGAATGAGTACACTTTAAATCCTTTAACGAGTATCTATTGGAGGGCAAGTCTGGTGCCAGCAGCCGCGGTAATTCCAGCTCCAATAGCGTATATTAAAGTTGTTGCGGTTAAAAAGCTCGTAGTTGGATTTGTGTCCCACGCTGTTGGTTCACCGCCCGTCGGTGTTTAACTGGCATGTATCGTGGGACGTCCTGCCGGTGGGGCGAGCCGAAGGCGTGCGACGCGCCTCGTGCGTGCTCGTGCGTCCCGAGGCGGACCCCGTTGCAATCCTACCAGGGTGCTCTTGAGTGAGTGTCTCGGTGGGCCGGCACGTTTACTTTGAACAAATTAGAGTGCTTAAAGCAG
>NW_025726561.1:20000-22500 GCF_021461395.2 Schistocerca americana | reverse complement strand
GGCGCTCGGGCTCCCGGCAAGCGCGCGCGGTTCTTCCCGGATGACGGACCTACCTGGCCCGGCCCCGGACCCGCGCCGCTGTTGGCTCGGGATGCTCTCGGGCGGAATAATCGCTCCCGTCAGCGGCGCTTCAGCTTTGGACAATTTCACGACCCGTCTTGAAACACGGACCAAGGAGTCTAACATGTGCGCGAGTCATTGGGCTGTACGAAACCTAAAGGCGTAATGAAAGTGAAGGTCTCGCCTTGCGCGGGCCGAGGGAGGATGGGGCTTCCCCGCCCTTCACGGGGCGGCGGCCTCCGCACTCCCGGGGCGTCTCGTCCTCATTGCGAGGTGAGGCGCACCTAGAGCGTACACGTTGGGACCCGAAAGATGGTGAACTATGCCTGGCCAGGACGAAGTCAGGGGAAACCCTGATGGAGGTCCGTAGCGATTCTGACGTGCAAATCGATCGTCGGAGCTGGGTATAGGGGCGAAAGACTAATCGAACCATCTAGTAGCTGGTTCCCTCCGAAGTTTCCCTCAGGATAGCTGGTGCTCGTACGAGTCTCATCCGGTAAAGCGAATGATTAGAGGCCTTGGGGCCGAAACGACCTCAACCTATTCTCAAACTTTAAATGGGTGAGATCTCCGGCTTGCTTGATATGCTGAAGCCGCGAGCAAACGACTCGGATCGGAGTGCCAAGTGGGCCACTTTTGGTAAGCAGAACTGGCGCTGTGGGATGAACCAAACGCCGAGTTAAGGCGCCCGAATCGACGCTCATGGGAAACCATGAAAGGCGTTGGTTGCTTAAGACAGCAGGACGGTGGCCATGGAAGTCGGAATCCGCTAAGGAGTGTGTAACAACTCACCTGCCGAAGCAACTAGCCCTGAAAATGGATGGCGCTGAAGCGTCGTGCCTATACTCGGCCGTCAGTCTGGCAGTCATGGCCGGTCCTTGCGGCCGGCCGCGAAGCCCTGACGAGTAGGAGGGTCGCGGCGGTGGGCGCAGAAGGGTCTGGGCGTGAGCCTGCCTGGAGCCGCCGTCGGTGCAGATCTTGGTGGTAGTAGCAAATACTCCAGCGAGGCCCTGGAGGGCTGACGCGGAGAAGGGTTTCGTGTGAACAGCCGTTGCACACGAGTCAGTCGATCCTAAGCCCTAGGAGAAATCCGATGTTGATGGGGGCCGTCATAGCATGATGCACTTTGTGCTGGCCCCCGTTGGGCGAAAGGGAATCCGGTTCCTATTCCGGAACCCGGCAGCGGAACCGATACAAGTCGGGCCCCTCTTTTAGAGATGCTCGTCGGGGTAACCCAAAAGGACCCGGAGACGCCGTCGGGAGATCGGGGAAGAGTTTTCTTTTCTGCATGAGCGTTCGAGTTCCCTGGAATCCTCTAGCAGGGAGATAGGGTTTGGAACGCGAAGAGCACCGCAGTTGCGGCGGTGTCCCGATCTTCCCCTCGGACCTTGAAAATCCGGGAGAGGGCCACGTGGAGGTGTCGCGCCGGTTCGTACCCATATCCGCAGCAGGTCTCCAAGGTGAAGAGCCTCTAGTCGATAGAATAATGTAGGTAAGGGAAGTCGGCAAATTGGATCCGTAACTTCGGGATAAGGATTGGCTCTGAGGATCGGGGCGTGTCGGGCTTGGTCGGGAAGTGGGTCAGCGCTAACGTGCCGGGCCTGGGCGAGGTGAGTGCCGTAGGGGTGCCGGTAAGTGCGGGCGTTTAGCGCGGGCGTGGTCTGCTCTCGCCGTTGGTTGGCCTCGTGCTGGCCGGCGGTGCAGGATGCGCGCGCCTGCGCGGCGTTCGCGCCCCGGTGCTTCAACCTGCGTGCAGGATCCGAGCTCGGTCCCGTGCCTTGGCCTCCCACGGATCTTCCTTGCTGCGAGGCCGCGTCCGCCTTAGCGTGCTCCTCCGGGGGCGCGCGGGTGCGCGGATTCTCTTCGGCCGCCATTCAACGATCAACTCAGAACTGGCACGGACTGGGGGAATCCGACTGTCTAATTAAAACAAAGCATTGCGATGGCCCTAGCGGGTGTTGACGCAATGTGATTTCTGCCCAGTGCTCTGAATGTCAACGTGAAGAAATTCAAGCAAGCGCGGGTAAACGGCGGGAGTAACTGGCGCTGAAGAGGATTGGGCCAGCCGCCGACGGTGCAGGCCGGGACGAGGTGCAGCGTGAGATTGAGGCGCTGGAGCGGCATCTTATGTGGGAGGGCCACCTCCTCAAATCGTCGACGCAGGTTGGAGAGATGTGGGCCGCGCGCCTGCACGTTGCCTTTGACGGTGCGGCGCTGTCATCTTCCGCCGCCGTCAAGGGGCAACACCAGTGGGTCGCTGACACCAGTCGCCTGCTATCTGGGCGTAACTTCATCGACGCTCTCCGCGCCCGCATCAACGCCTTCCCCACGAAGGCACGGCGCAGTCGCGGGCGGGAGGCGGACACCAGATGCCGCGCGGGCTGCCAGGCCGTAGAGACCGCCAACCACGTGTTACAGGCTTGCTTCAGGACGCACGGGT
>NW_025726561.1:12500-15000 GCF_021461395.2 Schistocerca americana | reverse complement strand
CGTACCTTAACCTAACCTATGTCGTACCTTAACCTAACCTATGTCGTACCTTAACCTAACCTATGTCGTACCTTAACCTAACCTATGTCGTACCTTAACCTAACCTATGTCGTACCTTAACCTAACCTATGTCGTACCTTAACCTAACCTGTATTGCGCCTTAACCTAACCTGTATTGCGCCTTAACCTAACCTGTATTGCGCCTTAACGTAACCTGTATTGCGCCTTAACGTAACCTGTATTGCGCCTTAACGTAACCTGTATTGCGCCTTAACGTAACCTGTATTGCGCCTTAACGTAACCTGTATTGCGCCTTAACGTAACCTGTATTGCGCCTTAACGTAACCTGTATTGCGCCTTAACGTAACCTGTATTGCGCCTTAACGTAACCTGTATTGCGCCTTAACGTAACCTGTATTGCGCCTTAACGTAACCTGTATTGCGCCTTAACGTAACCTGTATTGCGCCTTAACGTAACCTGTATTGCGCCTTAACGTAACCTGTATTGCGCCTTAACGTAACCTGTATTGCGCCTTAACGTAACCTGCATTGCGCCTTAACGTAACCTGTATTGCGCCTTAACGTAACCTGTATTGCGCCTTAACGTAACCTGTATTGCGCCTTAACGTAACCTGTATTGCGCCTTAACGTAACCTGTATTGCGCCTTAACGTAACCTGTATTGCGCCTTAACGTAACCGATATTGCGCCTTAACGTAACCTATATTGCGCCGTAACGTAACCTATATTGCGCCGTAACGTAACCCACATTGCCCCTTAACGTAACCCACATTGCCCCTTAACGTAACCCACATTGCCCCTTAACGTAACCCAACACACGTTGGGCCTTAACCCAACACACGTTGGGCCTTAACCCAACACACGTTGGGCCTTAACCCAACACACGTTGGGCCTTAACCCAACACACGTTGGGCCTTAACCCAACACACGTTGGGCCTTAACCCAACACACGTTGGGCCTTAACCCAACACACGTTGGGCCTTAACCCAACACACGTTGGGCCTTAACCCAACACACGTTGGGCCTTAACCCAACACACGTTGGGCCTTAACCCAACACACGTTGGGCCTTAACCCAACACACGTTGGGCCTTAACCTGCTCTGTAATTGTCATACGACGCGTTAAATTAGTGTAGTGTTGCCTAACTGCAACCCCCGCAATATAGTTTGCTACTCGCACTGCCCGGTCCCCAGTGTATCGCTTCATGTTAAACACCTTGCAGCTATACACTGTAATGTGGATGGCAGCAGGACGTACATGCTCAATGCCCTTTGCAGTTGTTCATTGGCATTTGCAGTTGTTCATTGGCATTCGCATGTGCGAAGCACTTAGCCTACGCTGTGGTACGGCCTGTGTCAACTGTCCGCTGATGTTGTACGTCCAAATCACACACTGTACTGCACATTGGTCCTCATGTACTGAATGATACATCGTGGTACATGTGACCGTACAACGACTGCGCCAACAACGGCGAACCATGCGGTCCAAATGTTGTGCACTCAGCTACGTGTCGTCTCCCTATAAGAGCTGGATTGCAGTGTGGTATGCCCTGGATGGCGATCAGCATGAGCCGTCTGTTGATGTAGTGGCGCGTGTTGTCAGACGTAGTCGTCTCTTCTCACACACTGTGATAGCATGGTGCACTGCGTTCCACATCTGCGACATGCGACAGAGGCCGGTTGACAGTCGTTCGCGCAATGGACATCGCATACGTACGGGGGCCACCTTCCACGTGTTCGCGAAGCGTGCACATGTTGTTGCGTGTATGTGGGCAGACATAGTGTGTCGTGACACCTGACACAGGCATGCAACAATCGTTGAATTTGCAAATGGCGATGGACGCCTACGTTTGCTGGTGACGTTATGCAAATGAACAACTGGTAAACCGTTGTGGTGCGGTTGTTCTCGCTAGAGGTGAATCAGTGATGGCGACGATCGGTTGAGCTACCAACCGGTTGTTCCAGCGATACCCACCATGCCCACGAACGTGAATGGCATCTGGGTGTGAAGCGATACGCGGCGGTGGCTGGGTGGGACCGTCCCCGGCCGGTGAGGGGGGGCCTCCCGGCGTGCTGGCCGCGCGGTGCGTGGGCGCACGCGCTACAGCCGGCTGGTGGGGGCGGCCAGTGGCAGGCGCGCCGGCCGACGGAGGCGGCAGGCGGCGCAGCTGCGCGCCGGCGCACCCTGCACGCGGCGCCGTGCGGCCAAAGTAGGTCCTCGCGGGCCCGGTGCGAAGCGCGGTGGACATCTGCAGTGTGCTGGTCCGATTGAGGACTGTGTGCGCTGAGGATGCGCCGCCGCCCGGCGCTCGGCGCCGCGACGCCGTCTGCTGCTCGGTCGCCTCTGCGGTTCTCGCAGGTGGTTTGTATCGCAGCTGTGCGGACGTGTTGGCGCGTGCGCTGTGCTGGGAGAGTTCGCTTCGGCACCCAAGTGGGGCTTTTGTCCTTCTGTGGCGCTGGCGTTGGAGCTGCCGGTCACC
>NW_025726561.1:0-2500 GCF_021461395.2 Schistocerca americana | reverse complement strand
CTGTATTGCGCCTTAACCTAACCTGTATTGCGCCTTAACGTAACCTGTATTGCGCCTTAACGTAACCTGTATTGCGCCTTAACGTAACCTGTATTGCGCCTTAACGTAACCTGTATTGCGCCTTAACGTAACCTGTATTGCGCCTTAACGTAACCTGTATTGCGCCTTAACGTAACCTGTATTGCGCCTTAACGTAACCTGTATTGCGCCTTAACGTAACCTGTATTGCGCCTTAACGTAACCTGTATTGCGCCTTAACGTAACCTGTATTGCGCCTTAACGTAACCTGTATTGCGCCTTAACGTAACCTGTATTGCGCCTTAACGTAACCTGTATTGCGCCTTAACGTAACCTGTATTGCGCCTTAACGTAACCTGTATTGCGCCTTAACGTAACCTGTATTGCGCCTTAACGTAACCTGTATTGCGCCTTAACGTAACCTGTATTGCGCCTTAACGTAACCTGTATTGCGCCTTAACGTAACCTGTATTGCGCCTTAACGTAACCGATATTGCGCCTTAACGTAACCTATATTGCGCCGTAACGTAACCTATATTGCGCCGTAACGTAACCCACATTGCCCCTTAACGTAACCCACATTGCCCCTTAACGTAACCCACATTGCCCCTTAACGTAACCCAACACACGTTGGGCCTTAACCCAACACACGTTGGGCCTTAACCCAACACACGTTGGGCCTTAACCCAACACACGTTGGGCCTTAACCCAACACACGTTGGGCCTTAACCCAACACACGTTGGGCCTTAACCCAACACACGTTGGGCCTTAACCCAACACACGTTGGGCCTTAACCCAACACACGTTGGGCCTTAACCCAACACACGTTGGGCCTTAACCCAACACACGTTGGGCCTTAACCTGCTCTGTAATTGTCATACGACGCGTTAAATTAGTGTAGTGTTGCCTAACTGCAACCCCCGCAATATAGTTTGCTACTCGCACTGCCCGGTCCCCAGTGTATCGCTTCATGTTAAACACCTTGCAGCTATACACTGTAATGTGGATGGCAGCAGGACGTACATGCTCAATGCCCTTTGCAGTTGTTCATTGGCATTTGCAGTTGTTCATTGGCATTCGCATGTGCGAAGCACTTAGCCTACGCTGTGGTACGGCCTGTGTCAACTGTCCGCTGATGTTGTACGTCCAAATCACACACTGTACTGCACATTGGTCCTCATGTACTGAATGATACATCGTGGTACATGTGACCGTACAACGACTGCGCCAACAACGGCGAACCATGCGGTCCAAATGTTGTGCACTCAGCTACGTGTCGTCTCCCTATAAGAGCTGGATTGCAGTGTGGTATGCCCTGGATGGCGATCAGCATGAGCCGTCTGTTGATGTAGTGGCGCGTGTTGTCAGACGTAGTCGTCTCTTCTCACACACCGTGATAGCATGGTGCACTGCGTTCCACATCTGCGACATGCGACAGAGGCCGGTTGACAGTCGTTCGCGCAATGGACATCGCATACGTACGGGGGCCACCTTCCACGTGTTCGCGAAGCGTGCACATGTTGTTGCGTGTATGTGGGCAGACATAGTGTGTCGTGACACCTGACACAGGCATGCAACAATCGTTGAATTTGCAAATGGCGATGGACGCCTACGTTTGCTGGTGACGTTATGCAAATGAACAACTGGTAAACCGTTGTGGTGCGGTTGTTCTCGCTAGAGGTGAATCAGTGATGGCGACGATCGGTTGAGCTACCAACCGGTTGTTCCAGCGATACCCACCATGCCCACGAACGTGAATGGCATCTGGGTGTGAAGCGATACGCGGCGGTGGCTGGGTGGGACCGTCCCCGGCCGGTGAGGGGGGGCCTCCCGGCGTGCTGGCCGCGCGGTGCGTGGGCGCACGCGCTACAGCCGGCTGGTGGGGGCGGCCAGTGGCAGGCGCGCCGGCCGACGGAGGCGGCAGGCGGCGCAGCTGCGCGCCGGCGCACCCTGCACGCGGCGCCGTGCGGCCAAAGTAGGTCCTCGCGGGCCCGGTGCGAAGCGCGGTGGACATCTGCAGTGTGCTGGTCCGATTGAGGACTGTGTGCGCTGAGGATGCGCCGCCGCCCGGCGCTCGGCGCCGCGACGCCGTCTGCTGCTCGGTCGCCTCTGCGGTTCTCGCAGGTGGTTTGTATCGCAGCTGTGCGGACGTGTTGGCGCGTGCGCTGTGCTGGGAGAGTTCGCTTCGGCACCCAAGTGGGGCTTTTGTCCTTCTGTGGCGCTGGCGTTGGAGCTGCCGGTCACCGTAGGTGGCGCGTGTTGTCTCCCGCCGGCAATGCCACGACAGCACGCTCCCGGGCCTCTGTCGGCAGCGGCAAGCTCAGTTGGGAGCACGGGTGGTCGCACCTAAAGCGTCTACTCGCCAAACTCCGGGCGATTGCGCCTCTCTCGAACCCGACCAAGTACTTAGGACGGCGCTGCGCGCCGCCGGGACCTGAGAGGGTTTCGAGGTGTATTGTGCAGGGGAGCTCAGCCTCCTCC
>NW_025726560.1:0-60229 GCF_021461395.2 Schistocerca americana | reverse complement strand
TATCGTCATTAGGAGGCGCTGAACGTTACAATTCACTATCATTTTTGCGTCGGATTCGAAAATCTAGACTCACAGGAGAAGGACCATGTGGTGCCCGAGGCAGCGATATCCCCTTGGAGACAAGTAGGCTGGAGGCCGATGTATTGAATCTCGACGCAATTTGAGTGTTCCATCGTCATTAGAAGGCGCTGAACGTTACAATTCACTATCATTTTTGCGTCGGATTCGAAAATCTAGACTCACAGGAGAACGACCATAAGGTGCCTGAGGCAGCAATAGACCCTTGGAGACAAGTCGGCTGGAGGACGATGTATTGGATCGCGACGCAATTTGAGTCTTCTATCGTCATTAGGAGGCGCTGAACGTTACAATTCACTATCATTTTTGCGTCGGATTCGAAAATCTAGACTCACAGGAGAATGATCATATTGTGCCCGAGACAGCATTAGATCCTTGGAGACAAGTCGGCTGGAGGACGATGTATTGTATCTCGACGCAATTTGAGTGTTCCATCGTCATTACAAGGCCCTGAACGTTACAATTAACTATCATTTTTGCGTCGGATTCGAAATCTAGACTCACAGGAGAACGACCATAAGGTGCCCGAGGCAGCAATAGACCCTTGGAGACAAGTCGGCTGGAGGCCGATGTATTGGATCGCGACGCAATTAGAGTACTTCTATCGTCATTAGGAGGCGCTGAACGTTACAATTAACTATCATTTTTGCGTCGGATTCGAAAATCTAGACTCACAGCAGAAGGATCATATAGTGCCCGAGACAGCAATATCCCCTTGGAGACAAGTCGGCTGGAGGACGATGTATTGAATCTCGACGCAATTTGAGTGTCCCATCGTAATTAGAAGGCCCTGAACGTTATAATTAACTATCATTTTAGCGTCGGATTCGATAATCTAAACTCACAGGAGAACGACCATAAGGTGCCCGAGACAGAGATATCCCCTTGGAGACAAGTCGGCTGGAGGCCGATGTATTGGATCGCGACGCAATTTGAGTCTTCTATCGTCATTAGGAGGCGCTGAACGTTACAATTAACTATCATTTTTGCGTCGGATTCGAAAATCTAGACTCACAGGAGAAGGATCATATAGTGCCCGAGACAGCAATATCGCCTTGGAGACAAGTCGGCTGGAGGACGATGTATTGAATCTCGACGCAATTTGAGTGTCCCATCGTCATTACAAGGCCCTGAACGTTACAATTAACTATCATTTTTGCGTCGGATTCGAAAATCTAGACTCACAGGACAAGGATCATAAAGTGTCCGAGGCAGCATTAGATCCTTGGAGACAAGTCGGCTGGAGGACGATGTATTGTATCTCGACGCAATTTGAGTGTTCCATCGTCATTACAAGGCCCTGAACGTTACAATTAACTATCATTTTTGCGTCGGATTCGAAAATCTAGACTCACAGGAGAACGACCATAAGGTGCCCGAGGCAGCAATAGACCCTTGGAGACAAGTCGGCTGGAGGCCGATGTATTGAATCTCGACGCAATTTGAGTGTTCCATCGTCATTACAAGGCCCTGAACGTTACAATTAACTATCATTTTTGCGTCGGATTCGAAAATCTAGACTCACAGGAGAAGGATCATATTGTGCCCGAGACAGCAATATCCCCTTGGAGACAAGTCGGCTGGAGGACGATGTATTGAATCTCGACGCAATTTGAGTGTCCCATCGTCATTACAAGGCCCTGAACGTTACAATTAACTATCATTTTTGCGTCGGATTCGAAAATCTAGACTCACAGGACAAGGATCATAAAGTGTCCGAGGCAGCATTAGATCCTTGGAGACAAGTCGGCTGGAGGACGATGTATTGAATCTCGACGCAATTTGAGTGTCCCATCGTAATTAGAAGGCCCTGAACGTTATAATTAACTATCATTTTTGCGTCGGATTCGATAATCTAAACTCACAGGAGAACGACCCATAAGGTGCCCGAGGCAGAGATATCCCCTTGGAGACAAGTCGGCTGGAGGCCGATGTATTGGATCGCGACGCAATTTGAGTCTTCTATCGTCATTAGGAGGCGCTGAACGTTACAATTAACTATCATTTTTGCGTCGGATTCGAAAATCTAGACTCACAGGAGAAGGATCATATAGTGCCCGAGACAGCAATATCGCCTTGGAGACAAGTCGGCTGGAGGACGATGTATTGAATCTCGACGCAATTTGAGTGTCCCATCGTCATTACAAGGCCCTGAACGTTACAATTAACTATCATTTTTGCGTCGGATTCGAAAATCTAGACTCACAGGACAAGGATCATAAAGTGTCCGAGGCAGCATTAGATCCTTGGAGACAAGTCGGCTGGAGGACGATGTATTGTATCTCGACGCAATTTGAGTGTTCCATCGTCATTACAAGGCCCTGAACGTTACAATTAACTATCATTTTTGCGTCGGATTCGAAAATCTAGACTCACAGGAGAACGACCATAAGGTGCCCGAGGCAGCAATAGACCCTTGGAGACAAGTCGGCTGGAGGCCGATGTATTGAATCTCGACGCAATTTGAGTGTTCCATCGTCATTACAAGGCCCTGAACGTTACAATTAACTATCAATTTTGCGTCGGATTCGAAAATCTAGACTCACAGGAGGAGGATCATATTGTGCCCGAGACAGCAATATCCCCTTGGAGACAAGTCGGCTGGAGGACGATGTATTGAATCTCGACGCAATTTGAGTGTCCCATCGTCATTACAAGGCCCTGAACGTTACAATTAACTATCATTTTTGCGTCGGATTCGAAAATCTAGACTCACAGGACAAGGATCATAAAGTGTCCGAGGCAGCATTAGATCCTTGGAGACAAGTCGGCTGGAGGACGATGTATTGAATCTCGACGCAATTTGAGTGTCCCATCGTAATTAGAAGGCCCTGAACGTTATAATTAACTATCATTTTTGCGTCGGATTCGATAATCTAAACTCACAGGAGAACGACCATAAGGTGCCCGAGGCAGAGATATCCCCTTGGAGACAAGTCGGCTGGAGGCCGATGTATTGGATCGCGACGCAATTTGAGTCTTCTATCGTCATTAGGAGGCGCTGAACGTTACAATTAACTATCATTTTTGCGTCGGATTCGAAAATCTAGACTCACAGGAGAAGGATCATATAGTGCCCGAGACAGCAATATCGCCTTGGAGACAAGTCGGCTGGAGGACGATGTATTGAATCTCGACGCAATTTGAGTGTCCCATCGTCATTACAAGGCCCTGAACGTTACAATTAACTATCATTTTTGCGTCGGATTCGAAAATCTAGACTCACAGGACAAGGATCATAAAGTGTCCGAGGCAGCATTAGATCCTTGGAGACAAGTCGGCTGGAGGACGATGTATTGTATCTCGACGCAATTTGAGTGTTCCATCGTCATTACAAGGCCCTGAACGTTACAATTAACTATCATTTTTGCGTCGGATTCGAAAATCTAGACTCACAGGAGAACGACCATAAGGTGCCCGAGGCAGCAATAGACCCTTGGAGACAAGTCGGCTGGAGGCCGATGTATTGAATCTCGACGCAATTTGAGTGTTCCATCGTCATTACAAGGCCCTGAACGTTACAATTAACTATCATTTTTGCGTCGGATTCGAAAATCTAGACTCACTGGAGAAGGATCATATTGTGCCCGAGACAGCAATATCCCCTTGGAGACAAGTCGGCTGGAGGACGATGTATTGAATCTCGACGCAATTTGAGTGTCCCATCGTCATTACAAGGCCCTGAACGTTACAATTAACTATCATTTTTGCGTCGGATTCGAAAATCTAGACTCACAGGACAAGGATCATAAAGTGTCCGAGGCAGCATTAGATCCTTGGAGACAAGTCGGCTGGAGGACGATGTATTGAATCTCGACGCAATTTGAGTGTCCCATCGTAATTAGAAGGCCCTGAACGTTATAATTAACTATCATTTTTGCGTCGGATTCGATAATCTAAACTCACAGGAGAACGACCATAAGGTGCCCGAGGCAGAGATATCCCCTTGGAGACAAGTCGGCTGGAGGCCGATGTATTGGATCGCGACGCAATTTGAGTCTTCTATCGTCATTAGGAGGCGCTGAACGTTACAATTAACTATCATTTTTGCGTCGGATTCGAAAATCTAGACTCACAGGAGAAGGATCATATAGTGCCCGAGACAGCAATATCGCCTTGGAGACAAGTCGGCTGGAGGACGATGTATTGAATCTCGACGCAATTTGAGTGTCCCATCGTCATTACAAGGCCCTGAACGTTACAATTAACTATCATTTTTGCGTCGGATTCGAAAATCTAGACTCACAGGACAAGGATCATAAAGTGTCCGAGGCAGCATTAGATCCTTGGAGACAAGTCGGCTGGAGGACGATGTATTGTATCTCGACGCAATTTGAGTGTTCCATCGTCATTACAAGGCCCTGAACGTTACAATTAACTATCATTTTTGCGTCGGATTCGAAAATCTAGACTCACAGGAGAACGACCATAAGGTGCCCGAGGCAGCAATAGACCCTTGGAGACAAGTCGGCTGGAGGCCGATGTATTGAATCTCGACGCAATTTGAGTGTTCCATCGTCATTACAAGGCCCTGAACGTTACAATTAACTATCATTTTTGCGTCGGATTCGAAAATCTAGACTCACAGGAGAACGACCATAAGGTGCCTGAGGCAGCAATATCCCCTTGGAGACAAGTCGGCTGGAGGACGATGTATTGAATCTCGACGCAATTTGAGTGTTCCATCGTCATTAGAAGGCCCTGAACGTAACAATTAACTATCATTTTTGCGTCGGATTCGAAAATCTAGACTCACAGGAGAATGATCATATTGTGCCCGAGACAGCAATAGACCCTTGGAGACAAGTCGGCTGGAGGACGATGTATTGGATCGCGACGCAATTTGAGTCTTCTATCGTCATTACAAGGCCCTGAACGTTACCATTAACTATCATTTTTGCGTCGGATTCGAAAATCTAGACTCACAGGAGAAGGATCATATTGTGCCCGAGACAGCAATATCCCCTAGGAGACAAGTCGGCTGGAGGACGATGTATTGAATCTCGACGCAATTTGAGTGTCCCATCGTCATTAGAAGGCCCTGAACGTTACAATTAACTATCATTTTTGCGTCGGATTCGAAAATCTAGACTCACAGGAGAAGGATCATATTGTGCCCGAGACAGCAATATCCCCTTGGAGACAAGTCGGCTGGAGGACGATGTATTGAATCTCGACGCAATTTGAGTGTCCCATCGTCATTAGAAGGCCCTAAACGTAACAATTAACTATCATTTTTGCGTCGGATTCGAAAATCTAGACTCACAGGAGAATGATCATATTGTGCCCGAGACAGCAATATCGCCTTGGAGACAAGTCGGCTGGAGGACGATGTATTGAATCTCGACGCAATTTGAGTGCCCCATCGTCATTACAAGGCCCTGAACGTTACAATTAACTATCATTTTTGCGTCGGATTCGAAAATATAGACTCACAGGAGAAGGATCATAAAGTGCCCGAGGCAGCATTAGATCCTTGGAGACAAGTCGGCTGGAGGACGATGTATTGTATCTCGACGCAATTTGAGTGTTCCATCGTCATTACAAGGCCCTGAACGTTACAATTAACTATCATTTTTGCGTCGGATTCGAAAATCTAGACTCACAGGAGAACGACCATAAGGTGCCCGAGGCAGCAATAGACCCTTGGAGACAAGTCGGCTGGAGGCCGATGTATTGAATCTCGACGCAATTTGAGTGTTCCATCGTCATTACAAGGCCCTGAACGTTACCATTAACTATCATTTTTGCGTCGGATTCGAAATTCTAGACTCACAGGAGAAGGATCATATTGTGCCCGAGACAGCAATAGACCCTTGGAGACAAGTCGGCTGGAGGACGATGTATTGGATCGCGACGCAATTTGAGTGTTCCATCGTCATTACAAAGCCCTGAACGTTACAATTAACTATCATTTTTGCGTCGGATTCGAAAATCTAGACTCACAGGAGAAGGATCATATTGTGCCCGAGACAGCAATAGACCCTTGGAGACAAGTCGGCTGGAGGACGATGTATTGGATCGCGACGCAATTTGAGTGTTCCATCGTCATTACAAAGCCCTGAACGTTACAATTAAGTATCATTTTTGCGTCGGATTCGATAATCTAAACTCACAGGAGAACGACCATAAGGTGCCCGAGGCAGCAATAGACCCTTGGAGACAAGTCGGCTGGAGGACGATGTATTGAATCTCGACGCAATTTGAGTGTTCCATCGGCATTAGGAGGCCCTGAACGTTATAATTAACTATCATTTTTCCGTCGGATTCGAAAATCTAGACTCACAGGAGAACGACCATAAGGAGCCCGATGCAGCAATAAACCCTTGGAGACAAGTCGGCTGGAGGCCGATGTATTGAATCTCGACGCAATTTGAGTGTTCCATCGTCATTAGGAGGCGCTGAACGTTACAATTCACTATCATTTTTGCGTCGGATTCGAAAATCTAGACTCACAGGACAACGACCATAAGGTGCCCGAGGCAGCAATAGACCCTTGGAGACAAGTAGGCTGGAGGCCGATGTATTGAATCTCGACGCAATTTGAGTGTTCCATCGTCATTAGGAGGCGCTGAACGTTACAATTCACTATCATTTTTGCGTCGGATTCGAAAATCTAGACTCACAGGACAACGACCATAAGGTGCCCGAGGCAGCAATAGACCCTTGGAGACAAGTCGGCTGGAGGCCGATGTATTGAATCTCGACATAATTTGAGTGTTCCATCGGCATTAGGAGGCCCTGAACGTTATAATGAACTATCATTTTTGCGTCGGATTCGATAATCTAAACTCACAGGAGAACGACCATAAGGTGCCCGAGGCAGCAATAGACCCTTGGAGACAAGTCGGCTGGAGGCCGATGTATTGAATCTCGACGCAATTTGAGTGTTCCATCGTCATTAGGAGGCCCTGAACGTTATAATTAACTATCATTTTTCCGTCGGATTCGAAAATCTAGACTCACAGGAGAACGACCATAAGGTGCCCGATGCAGCAATAAACCCTTGGAGACAAGTCGGCTGGAGGCCGATGTATTGAATCTCGACGCAATTTGAGTGTTCCATCGGCATTAGGAGGCCCTGAACGTTACAATTAACTATCATTTTTGCGTCGGGTTCGAAAATCTAGACTCACAGGAGAACGACCATAAGGTGCCCGAGGCAGCAATAGACCCTTGGAGACAAGTCGGCTGGAGGCCGATGTATTGAATCTCGACGCAATTTGAGTGTTCCATCGGCATTAGGAGGCACTGAACGTTACAATTAACTATCATTTTTGCGTCGGGTTCGAAAATCTAGAGTCACAGGAGAACGACCATAAGGTGCCCGAGGCAGCAATAGACCCTTGGAGACAAGTCGGCTGGAGGACGATGTATTGAATCTCGACGCAATTTGAGTGTTCCATCGTCATTAGAAGGCCCTGAACGTTACAATTAACTATCATTTTTGCGTCGGATTCGAAAATCTAGACTCACAGGACAACGACCATAAGGTGCCCGAGGCAGCAATAGACCCTTGGAGACAAGTCGGCTGGAGGCCGATGTATTGAATCTCGACGCAATTTGAGTATTCCATCGTCATTAGGCGGCCCTGAACGTTACAATTAACTATCATTTTTGCGTCGGATTCGAAAATCTAGACTCACAGGAGAACGACCATAAGGTGCCCGAGGCAGCAATAGACCCTTGGAGACAAGTCGGCTGGAGGCCGATGTATTGAATCTCGACGCAATTTGAGTGTTCCATCGTCATTAGGAGGCCCTGAACGTTATAATTAACTATCATTTTTCCGTCGGATTCGAAAATCTAGACTCACAGGAGAACGACCATAAGGTGCCCGAGGCAGCAATAGACCCTTGGAGACAAGTCGGCTGGAGGACGATGTATTGGATCGCGACGCAATTTGAGTCTTCTATCGTCATTAGGAGGCGCTGAACGTTACAATTCACTATCATTTTTGCGTCGGATTCGAAAATCTAGACTCACAGGAGAAGGACCATGTGGTGCCCGAGGCAGCGATATCCCCTTGGAGCCAAGTAGGCTGGAGGCCGATGTATTGAATCTCGACGCAATTTGAGTGTTCCATGGGCATTAGGAGGCCCTGAACATTAAATTAACGATCATTTTTGCGTCGGATTCGATAATCTAAACTCACAGGAGAACGACCATAAGGTGCCCGAAGCAGCAATAGACCCTTGGAGACAAGTCGGCTGGAGGCCGATGTATTGAATCTCGACGCAATTTGAGTGTTCCATCGTCATTAGAAGGCCCTGAACGGTACAATTAACTATCATTTTTGCGTCGGATTCGAAAATCTAGACTCACAGGACAACGACCATAAGGTGCCCGAGGCAGCAATAGACCCTTGGAGACAAGTCGGCTGGAGGCCGATGTATTGAATCTCGACATAATTTGAGTGTTCCATCGGCATTAGGAGGCCCTGAACGTTATAATGAACTATCATTTTTGCGTCGGATTCGATAATCTAAACTCACAGGAGAACGACCATAAGGTGCCCGAGGCAGCAATAGACCCTTGGAGACAAGTCGGCTGGAGGCCGATGTATTGAATCTCGACGCAATTTGAGTGTTCCATCGTCATTAGGAGGCCCTGAACGTTATAATTAACTATCATTTTTCCGTCGGATTCGAAAATCTAGACTCACAGGAGAACGACCATAAGGTGCCCGATGCAGCAATAGACCCTTGGAGACAAGTCGGCTGGAGGCCGATGTATTGAATCTCGACGCAATTTGAGTGTTCCATCGGCATTAGGAGGCCCTGAACGTTACAATTAACTATCATTTTTGCGTCGGGTTCGAAAATCTAGACTCACAGGAGAACGACCATAAGGTGCCCGAGGCAGCAATAGACCCTTGGAGACAAGTCGGCTGGAGGACGATGTATTGAATCTCGACGCAATTTGAGAGTTCCATCGTCATTAGGCGGCCCTGAACGTTACAATTAACTATCATTTTTGCATCGGATTCGAAAATCTAGAATTACAAGAGAACGACCATAAAGTGCCCGAGGCAGCATTAGATCCTTGGAGACAAGTCGGCTGGAGGACGATGTATTGTATCTCGACGCAATTTGAGTGTTCCATCGTCATTAGAAGGCCCTGAACGTTACAATTAACTATCATTTTTGCGTCGGATTCGAAAATCTAGACTCACAGGAGAACGACCATAAGGTGCCCGAGGCAGCAATAGACCCTTGGAGACAATTCGGCTGGAGGACGATGTATTGGATCGCGACGCAATTTGAGTCTTCTATCGTCATTAGGAGGCGCGGAACGTTACAATTCACTATCATTTTTGCGTCGGATTCGAAAATCTAGACTCACAGGAGAAGGATCATACTGTGCCCGAGACAGCAATATCCCCTTGGAGACAAGTCGGCTGGAGGACGATGTATTGAATCTCGACGCAATTTGAGTGTCCCATCGTCATTAGGAGGCCCTAAACCTTACAATTAACTATCATTTTTGCGTCGCATTCGATAATCTAAACTCACAGGAGAACGACCATAAGGTGCCCGAGGCAGCAATAGACGCTTGGAGACAAGTCGGCTGGAGGCCGATGTATTGGATCGCGACGCAATTTGAGTGTTCCATCGTCATTACAAGGCCCTGAACGTTACAATTAACTATCATTTTTCCGTCGGATTCGAAAATCTAGACTCACAGGAGAACGACCATAAGGTGCCCGAGGCAGCAATAGACCCTTGGAGACAAGTCGGCTGGAGGACGATGTATTGGATCGCGACGCAATTTGAGTCTTCTATCGTCATTAGGAGGCGCTGAACGTTACAATTCACTATCATTTTTGCGTCGGATTCGAAAATCTAGACTCACAGGAGAAGGACCATGTGGTGCCCGAGGCAGCGATATCCCCTTGGAGACAAGTAGGCTGGAGGCCGATGTATTGAATCTCGACGCAATTTGAGTGTTCCATCGGCATTAGGAGGCCCTGAACATTAAATTAACGATCATTTTTGCGTCGGATTCGATAATCTAAACTCACAGGAGAACGACCATAAGGTGCCCGAAGCAGCAATAGACCCTTGGAGACAAGTCGGCTGGAGGCCGATGTATTGAATCTCGACGCAATTTGAGTGTTCCATCGTCATTAGAAGGCCCTGAACGGTACAATTAACTATCATTTTTGCGTCGGATTCGAAAATCTAGACTCACAGGACAACGACCATAAGGTGCCCGAGGCAGCAATAGACCCTTGGAGACAAGTCGGCTGGAGGCCGATGTATTGAATCTCGACATAATTTGAGTGTTCCATCGGCATTAGGAGGCCCTGAACGTTATAATGAACTATCATTTTTGCGTCGGATTCGATAATCTAAACTCACAGGAGAACGACCATAAGGTGCCCGAGGCAGCAATAGACCCTTGGAGACAAGTCGGCTGGAGGCCGATGTATTGAATCTCGACGCAATTTGAGTGTTCCATCGTCATTAGGAGGCCCTGAACGTTATAATTAACTATCATTTTTCCGTCGGATTCGAAAATCTAGACTCACAGGAGAACGACCATAAGGTGCCCGATGCAGCAATAGACCCTTGGAGACAAGTCGGCTGGAGGCCGATGTATTGAATCGCGACGCAATTTGAGTGTTCCATCGGCATTAGGAGGCCCTGAACGTTACAATTAACTATCATTTTTGCGTCGGGTTCGAAAATCTAGACTCACAGGAGAACGACCATAAGGTGCCCGAGGCAGCAATAGACCCTTGGAGACAAGTCGGCTGGAGGACGATGTATTGAATCTCGACGCAATTTGAGAGTTCCATCGTCATTAGGCGGCCCTGAACGTTACAATTAACTATCATTTTTGCATCGGATTCGAAAATCTAGAATTACAAGAGAACGACCATAAAGTGCCCGAGGCAGCAATAGACCCTTGGAGACAAGTCGGCTGGAGGACGATGTATTGATTCTCGACGCAATTTGAGTGTTCCATCGTCATTAGAAGGCCCTGAACGTTATAATTAACTATCATTTTTGCGTCGGATTCGATAATCTAAACTCACAGGAGAACGACCATAAGGTGCCCGAGGCAGCAATAGACCCTTGGAGACAAGTCGGCTGGAGGCCGATGTATTGAATCTCTACGCAATTTGAGTGTTCCATCGGCATTAGGAGGCCCTGAACGTTACAATTAACTATCATTTTTGCGTCGGATTCGAAAATCTAGACTCACAGGACAACGACCATAAGGTGCCCGAGGCAGCAATAGACCCTTGGAGACAAGTCGGCTGGAGGACGATGTATTGAATCTCGACGCAATTTGAGTGTTCCATCGTCATTAGAAGGCCCTGAACGTTACAATTAACTATCATTTTTGCGTCGGATTCGAAAATCTAGACTCACAGGACAACGACCATAAGGTGCCCGAGGCAGCAATAGACCCTTGGAGATAAGTCGGCTGGAGGACGATGTATTGGATCGCGACGCAATTTGAGTCTTCTATCGTCATTAGGAGGCGCTGAACGTTACAATTCACTATCATTTTTGCGTCGGATTCGAAAATCTATACTCACAGGAGAAGGACCATGTGGTGCCCGAGGCAGCGATATCCCCTTGGAGACAAGTAGGCTGGAGGCCGATGTATTGAATCTCGACGCAATTTGAGTGTTCCATCGTCATTACAAGGCCCTGAACGTTACAATTAACTATCATTTTTGCGTCGGATTCGAAAATCTAGACTCACAGGACAACGACCATAAGGTGCCCGAGGCAGCAATAGACCCTTGGAGACAAGTCGGCTGGAGGCCGATGTATTGAATCTCGACGCAATTTGAGTGTTCCATCGGCATTAGGAGGCACTGAACGTTACAATTAACTATCATTTTTGCGTCGGGTTCGAAAATCTAGAGTCACAGGAGAACGACCATAAGGTGCCCGAGGCAGCAATAGACCCTTGGAGACAAGTCGGCTGGAGGACGATGTATTGAATCTCGACGCAATTTGAGTGTTCCATCGTCATTAGAAGGCCCTGAACGTTACAATTAACTATCATTTTTGCGTCGGATTCGAAAATCTAGACTCACAGGACAACGACCATAAGGTGCCCGAGGCAGCAATAGACCCTTGGAGACAAGTCGGCTGGAGGCCGATGTATTGAATCTCGACGCAATTTGAGTATTCCATCGTCATTAGGCGGCCCTGAACGTTACAATTAACTATCATTTTTGCGTCGGATTCGAAAATCTAGACTCACAGGAGAACGACCATAAGGTGCCCGAGGCAGCAATAGACCCTTGGAGACAAGTCGGCTGGAGGCCGATGTATTGAATCTCGACGCAATTTGAGTGTTCCATCGTCATTAGGAGGCCCTGAACGTTATAATTAACTATCATTTTTCCGTCGGATTCGAAAATCTAGACTCACAGGAGAACGACCATAAGGTGCCCGAGGCAGCAATAGACCCTTGGAGACAAGTCGGCTGGAGGACGATGTATTGGATCGCGACGCAATTTGAGTCTTCTATCGTCATTAGGAGGCGCTGAACGTTACAATTCACTATCATTTTTGCGTCGGATTCGAAAATCTAGACTCACAGGAGAAGGACCATGTGGTGCCCGAGGCAGCGATATCCCCTTGGAGACAAGTAGGCTGGAGGCCGATGTATTGAATCTCGACGCAATTTGAGTGTTCCATCGGCATTAGGAGGCCCTGAACATTAAATTAACGATCATTTTTGCGTCGGATTCGATAATCTAAACTCACAGGAGAACGACCATAAGGTGCCCGAAGCAGCAATAGACCCTTGGAGACAAGTCGGCTGGAGGCCGATGTATTGAATCTCGACGCAATTTGAGTGTTCCATCGTCATTAGAAGGCCCTGAACGGTACAATTAACTATCATTTTTGCGTCGGATTCGAAAATCTAGACTCACAGGACAACGACCATAAGGTGCCCGAGGCAGCAATAGACCCTTGGAGACAAGTCGGCTGGAGGCCGATGTATTGAATCTCGACATAATTTGAGTGTTCCATCGGCATTAGGAGGCCCTGAACGTTATAATGAACTATCATTTTTGCGTCGGATTCGATAATCTAAACTCACAGGAGAACGACCATAAGGTGCCCGAGGCAGCAATAGACCCTTGGAGACAAGTCGGCTGGAGGCCGATGTATTGAATCTCGACGCAATTTGAGTGTTCCATCGTCATTAGGAGGCCCTGAACGTTATAATTAACTATCATTTTTCCGTCGGATTCGAAAATCTAGACTCACAGGAGAACGACCATAAGGTGCCCGATGCAGCAATAGACCCTTGGAGACAAGTCGGCTGGAGGCCGATGTATTGAATCTCGACGCAATTTGAGTGTTCCATCGGCATTAGGAGGCCCTGAACGTTACAATTAACTATCATTTTTGCGTCGGGTTCGAAAATCTAGACTCACAGGAGAACGACCATAAGGTGCCCGAGGCAGCAATAGACCCTTGGAGACAAGTCGGCTGGAGGACGATGTATTGAATCTCGACGCAATTTGAGAGTTCCATCGTCATTAGGCGGCCCTGAACGTTACAATTAACTATCATTTTTGCATCGGATTCGAAAATCTAGAATTACAAGAGAACGACCATAAAGTGCCCGAGGCAGCATTAGATCCTTGGAGACAAGTCGGCTGGAGGACGATGTATTGTATCTCGACGCAATTTGAGTGTTCCATCGTCATTAGAAGGCCCTGAACGTTACAATTAACTATCATTTTTGCGTCGGATTCGAAAATCTAGACTCACAGGAGAACGACCATAAGGTGCCCGAGGCAGCAATAGACCCTTGGAGACAATTCGGCTGGAGGACGATGTATTGGATCGCGACGCAATTTGAGTCTTCTATCGTCATTAGGAGGCGCTGAACGTTACAATTCACTATCATTTTTGCGTCGGATTCGAAAATCTAGACTCACAGGAGAAGGATCATACTGTGCCCGAGACAGCAATATCCCCTTGGAGACAAGTCGGCTGGAGGACGATGTATTGAATCTCGACGCAATTTGAGTGTCCCATCCTCATTAGGAGGCCCTAAACCTTACAATTAACTATCATTTTTGCGTCGCATTCGATAATCTAAACTCACAGGAGAACGACCATAAGGTGCCCGAGGCAGCAATAGACGCTTGGAGACAAGTCGGCTGGAGGCCGATGTATTGGATCGCGACGCAATTTGAGTGTTCCATCGTCATTACAAGGCCCTGAACGTTACAATTAACTATCATTTTTGCGTCGGATTCGAAAATCTAGACTCACAGGAGAACGACCATAAGGTGCCCGAGGCAGCAATAGACCCTTGGAGACAAGTCGGCTGGAGGACGATGTATTGAATCTCGACGCAATTTGAGTGTTCCATCGTCATTAGAAGGCCCTGAACGTTACAATTAACTATCATTTTTGCGTCGGATTCGATAATCTAAACTCACAGGAGAACGACCATAAGGTGCCCGAAGCAGCAATAGACCCTTGGAGACAAGTCGGCTGGAGGCCGATGTATTGAATCTCGACGCAATTTGAGTGTTCCATCGTCATTACGAGGCCCTCAACGTTACAATTAACTATCATTTTTGCGTCGGATTCGAAAATCTAGACTCACAGGAGAACGACCATAAGGTGCCCGAGGCAGCAATAGACCCTTGGAGACAAGTCGGCTGGAGGACGATGTATTGATTCTCGACGCAATTTGAGTGTTCCATCGTCATTAGAAGGCCCTGAACGTTATAATTAACTATCATTTTTGCGTCGGATTCGATAATCTAAACTCACAGGAGAACGACCATAAGGTGCCCGAGGCAGCAATAGACCCTTGGAGACAAGTCGGCTGGAGGCCGATGTATTGAATCTCGACGCAATTTGAGTGTTCCATCGGCATTAGGAGGCCCTGAACGTTACAATTAACTATCATTTTTGCGTCGGATTCGAAAATCTAGACTCACAGGACAACGACCATAAGGTGCCCGAGGCAGCAATAGACCCTTGGAGACAAGTCGGCTGGAGGACGATGTATTGAATCTCGACGCAATTTGAGTGTTCCATCGTCATTAGAAGGCCCTGAACGTTACAATTAACTATCATTTTTGCGTCGGATTCGAAAATCTAGACTCACAGGACAACGACCATAAGGTGCCCGAGGCAGCAATAGACCCTTGGAGATAAGTCGGCTGGAGGACGATGTATTGGATCGCGACGCAATTTGAGTCTTCTATCGTCATTAGGAGGCGCTGAACGTTACAATTCACTATCATTTTTGCGTCGGATTCGAAAATCTATACTCACAGGAGAAGGACCATGTGGTGCCCGAGGCAGCGATATCCCCTTGGAGACAAGTAGGCTGGAGGCCGATGTATTGAATCTCGACGCAATTTGAGTGTTCCATCGTCATTACAAGGCCCTGAACGTTACAATTAACTATCATTTTTGCGTCGGATTCGAAAATCTAGACTCACAGGACAACGACCATAAGGTGCCCGAGGCAGCAATAGACCCTTGGAGACAAGTCGGCTGGAGGCCGATGTATTGAATCTCGACGCAATTTGAGTGTTCCATCGGCATTAGGAGGCCCTGAACGTTATAATTAACTATCATTTTTGCGTCGGATTCGAAAATATAGACTCACAGGAGAAGGATCATAAAGTGCCCGAGGCAGCATTAGATCCTTGGAGACAAGTCGGCTGGAGGCCGATGTATTGAATCTCGACGCAATTTGAGTGTTCCATCGTCATTACAAGGCCCTGAACGTTACCATTAACTATCATTTTTGCGTCGGATTCGAAAATCTAGACTCACAGGAGAAGGATCATATTGTGCCCGAGACAGCAATATCCCCTTGGAGACAAGTCGGCTGGAGGACGATGTATTGAATCTCGACGCAATTTGAGTGTCCCATCGTCATTAGAAGGCCCTGAACGTAACAATTAACAATCATTTTTGCGTCGGATTCGATAATCTAAACTCACAGGAGAACGACCATAAGGTGCCCGAGGCAGCAATAGACCCTTGGAGACAAGTCGGCTGGAGGCCGATGTATTGAATCTCGACGCAATTTGAGTCTTCTATCGTCATTAGGAGGCGCTGAACGTTACAATTCACTATCATTTTTGCGTCGGATTCGAAAATCTAGACTCACAGGAGAAGGACCATGTGGTGCCCGAGGCAGCGATATCCCCTTGGAGACAAGAAGGCTGGAGGCCGATGTATTGAATCTCGACGCAATTTGAGTGTTCCATCGTCATTAGGAGGCGCTGAACGTTACAATTCACTATCATTTTTGCGTCGGATTCGAAAATCTAGACTCACAGGACAACGACCATAAGGTGCCCGAGGCAGCAATAGACCCTTGGAGACAAGTCGGCTGGAGGCCGATGTATTGGATCGCGCCGCAATTTGAGTCTTCTATCGTCATTAGGAGGCGCTGAACGTTACAATTAACTATCATTTTTGCGTCGGATTCGAAAATCTAGACTCACAGGAGAATGATCATATTGTGCCCGAGACAGCAATATCGCCTTGGAGACAAGTCGGCTGGAGGACGATGTATTGAATCTCGACGCAATTTGAGTGCCCCATCGTCATTACAAGGCCCTGAACGTTACAATTAACTATCATTTTTGCGTCGGATTCGAAAATATAGACTCACGGGAGAAGGATCATAAAGTGCCCGAGGCAGCATTAGATCCTTGGAGACAAGTCGGCTGGAGGACGATGTATTGTATCTCGACGCAATTTGAGTGTTCCATCGTCATTACAAGGCCCTGAACGTTACAATTAACTATCATTTTTGCGTCGGATTCGCAAATCTAGACTCACAGGAGAACGACCATAAGGTGCCCGAGGCAGCAATAGACCCTTGGAGACAAGTCGGCTGGAGGCCGATGTATTGAATCTCGACGCAATTTGAGTGTTCCATCGTCATTACAAGGCCCTGAACGTTACCATTAACTATCATTTTTGCGTCGGATTCGAAAATCTAGACTCACAGGAGAAGGATCATATTGTGCCCGAGACAGCAATAGACCCTTGGAGACAAGTCGGCTGGAGGACGATGTATTGGATCGCGACGCAATTTGAGTGTTCCATCGTCATTACAAAGCCCTGAACGTTACAATTAACTATCATTTTTGCGTCGGATTCGAAAATCTAGACTCACAGGAGAAGGATCATATTGTGCCCGAGACAGCAATAGACCCTTGGAGACAAGTCGGCTGGAGGACGATGTATTGGATCGCGACGCAATTTGAGTGTTCCATCGTCATTACAAAGCCCTGAACGTTACAATTAACTATCATTTTTGCGTCGGATTCGATTATCTAAACTCACAGGAGAACGACCATAAGGTGCCCGAGGCAGCAATAGACCCTTGGAGACAAGTCGGCTGGAGGACGATGTATTGAATCTCGACGCAATTTGAGTGTTCCATCGGCATTAGGAGGCCCTGAACGTTATAATTAACTATCATTTTTCCGTCGGATTCAAAAATCTAGACTCACAGGAGAACGACCATAAGGTGCCCGATGCAGCAATAAACCCTTGGAGACAAGTCGGCTGGAGGCCGATGTATTGAATCTCGACGCAATTTGAGTGTTCCAACGTCATTAGGAGGCGCTGAACGTTACAATTCACTATCATTTTTGCGTCGGATTCGAAAATCTAGACTCACAGGACAACGACCATAAGGTGCCCGAGGCAGCAATAGACCCTTGGAGACAAGTAGGCTGGAGGCCAATGTATTGAATCTCGACGCAATTTGAGTGTTCCATCGTCATTAGGAGGCGCTGAACGTTACAATTCACTATCATTTTTGCGTCGGATTCGAAAATCTAGACTCCCAGGACAACGACCATAAGGCGCCCGAGGCAGCAATAGACCCTTGGAGACAAGTCGGCTGGAGGCCGATGTATTGAATCTCGACATAATTTGAGTGTTCCATCGGCATTAGGAGGCCCTGAACGTTATAATGAACTATCATTTTTGCGTCGGATTCGATAATCTAAACTCACAGGAGAACGACCATAAGGTGCCCGAGGCAGCAATAGACCCTTGGAGACAAGTCGGCTGGAGGCCGATGTATTGAATCTCGACGCAATTTGAGTGTTCCATCGTCATTAGGAGGCCCTGAACGTTATAATTAACTATCATTTTTCCGTCGGATTCGAAAATCTAGACTCACAGGAGAACGACCATAAGGTGCCCGATGCAGCAATAAACCCTTGGAGACAAGTCGGCTGGAGGCCGATGTATTGAATCTCGACGCAATTTGAGTGTTCCATCGGCATTAGGAGGCCCTGAACGTTACAATTAACTATCATTTTTGCGTCGGGTTCGAAAATCTAGACTCACAGGAGAACGACCATAAGGTGCCCGAGGCAGCAATAGACCCTTGGAGACAAGTCGGCTCGAGGCCGATGTATTGAATCTCGACGCAATTTGAGTGTTCCATCGGCATTAGGAGGCACTGAACGTTACAATTAACTATCATTTTTGCGTCGGGTTAGAAAATCTAGAGTCACAGGAGAACGACCATAAGGTGCCCGAGGCAGCAATAGACCCTTGGAGACAAGTCGGCTGGAGGACGATGTATTGAATCTCGACGCAATTTGAGTGTTCCATCGTCATTAGAAAGCCCTGAACGTTACAATTAACTATCATTTTTGCGTCGGATTCGAAAATCTAGACTCACAGGACAACGACCATAAGGTGCCCGAGGCAGCAATAGACCCTTGGAGACAAGTCGGCTGGAGGCCGATGTATTGAATCTCGACGCAATTTGAGTATTCCATCGTCATTAGGCGGCCCTGAACGTTACAATTAACTATCATTTTTGCGTCGGATTCGAAAATCTAGACTCACAGGAGAACGACCATAAGGTGCCCGAGGCAGCAATAGACCCTTGGAGACAAGTCGGCTGGAGGCCGATGTATTGAATCTCGACGCAATTTGAGTGTTCCATCGTCATTACAAGGCCCTGAACGTTACCATTAACTATCATTTTTGCGTCGGATTCGAAAATCTAGACTCACAGGAGAAGGATCATATTGTGCCCGAGACAGCAATAGACCCTTGGAGACAAGTCGGCTGGAGGACGATGTATTGGATCGCGACGCAATTTGAGTGTTCCATCGTCATTACAAAGCCCTGAACGTTACAATTAACTATCATTTTTGCGTCGGATTCGAAAATCTAGACTCACAGGAGAAGGATCATATTGTGCCCGAGACAGCAATAGACCCTTGGAGACAAGTCGGCTGGAGGACGATGTATTGGATCGCGACGCAATTTGAGTGTTCCATCGTCATTACAAAGCCCTGAACGTTACAATTAACTATCATTTTTGCGTCGGATTCGATTATCTAAACTCACAGGAGAACGACCATAAGGTGCCCGAGGCAGCAATAGACCCTTGGAGACAAGTCGGCTGGAGGACGATGTATTGAATCTCGACGCAATTTGAGTGTTCCATCGGCATTAGGAGGCCCTGAACGTTATAATTAACTATCATTTTTCCGTCGGATTCAAAAATCTAGACTCACAGGAGAACGACCATAAGGTGCCCGATGCAGCAATAAACCCTTGGAGACAAGTCGGCTGGAGGCCGATGTATTGAATCTCGACGCAATTTGAGTGTTCCAACGTCATTAGGAGGCGCTGAACGTTACAATTCACTATCATTTTTGCGTCGGATTCGAAAATCTAGACTCACAGGACAACGACCATAAGGTGCCCGAGGCAGCAATAGACCCTTGGAGACAAGTAGGCTGGAGGCCAATGTATTGAATCTCGACGCAATTTGAGTGTTCCATCGTCATTAGGAGGCGCTGAACGTTACAATTCACTATCATTTTTGCGTCGGATTCGAAAATCTAGACTCCCAGGACAACGACCATAAGGCGCCCGAGGCAGCAATAGACCCTTGGAGACAAGTCGGCTGGAGGCCGATGTATTGAATCTCGACATAATTTGAGTGTTCCATCGGCATTAGGAGGCCCTGAACGTTATAATGAACTATCATTTTTGCGTCGGATTCGATAATCTAAACTCACAGGAGAACGACCATAAGGTGCCCGAGGCAGCAATAGACCCTTGGAGACAAGTCGGCTGGAGGCCGATGTATTGAATCTCGACGCAATTTGAGTGTTCCATCGTCATTAGGAGGCCCTGAACGTTATAATTAACTATCATTTTTCCGTCGGATTCGAAAATCTAGACTCACAGGAGAACGACCATAAGGTGCCCGATGCAGCAATAAACCCTTGGAGACAAGTCGGCTGGAGGCCGATGTATTGAATCTCGACGCAATTTGAGTGTTCCATCGGCATTAGGAGGCCCTGAACGTTACAATTAACTATCATTTTTGCGTCGGGTTCGAAAATCTAGACTCACAGGAGAACGACCATAAGGTGCCCGAGGCAGCAATAGACCCTTGGAGACAAGTCGGCTCGAGGCCGATGTATTGAATCTCGACGCAATTTGAGTGTTCCATCGGCATTAGGAGGCACTGAACGTTACAATTAACTATCATTTTTGCGTCGGGTTAGAAAATCTAGAGTCACAGGAGAACGACCATAAGGTGCCCGAGGCAGCAATAGACCCTTGGAGACAAGTCGGCTGGAGGACGATGTATTGAATCTCGACGCAATTTGAGTGTTCCATCGTCATTAGAAAGCCCTGAACGTTACAATTAACTATCATTTTTGCGTCGGATTCGAAAATCTAGACTCACAGGACAACGACCATAAGGTGCCCGAGGCAGCAATAGACCCTTGGAGACAAGTCGGCTGGAGGCCGATGTATTGAATCTCGACGCAATTTGAGTATTCCATCGTCATTAGGCGGCCCTGAACGTTACAATTAACTATCATTTTTGCGTCGGATTCGAAAATCTAGACTCACAGGAGAACGACCATAAGGTGCCCGAGGCAGCAATAGACCCTTGGCGACAAGTCGGCTGGAGGCCGATGTATTGAATCTCGACGCAATTTGAGTGTTCCATCGTCATTAGGAGGCCCTGAACGTTATAATTAACTATCATTTTTCCGTCGGATTCGAAAATCTAGACTCACAGGAGAACGACCATAAGGTGCCCGATGCAGCAATAAACCCTTGGAGACAAGTCGGCTGGAGGCCGATGTATTGAATCTCGACGCAATTTGAGTGTTCCATCGGCATTAGGAGGCCCTGAACGTTACAATTAACTATCATTTTTGCGTCGGGTTCGAAAATCTAGACTCACAGGAGAACGACCAAAAGGTGCCCGAGGCAGCAATAGACCCTTGGAGACAAGTCGGCTGGAGGCCGATGTATTGAATCTCGACGCAATTTGACTGTTCCATCGGCATTAGGAGCCACTGAACGTTACAATTAACTATCATTTTTGCGACGGGTTCGAAAATCTAGACTCACAGGAGAACGACCATAAGGTGCCCGAGGCAGCAATAGACCCTTGTACACAAGTCGGCTGGAGGACGATGTATTGAATCTCGACGCAATTTGAGTGTTCCATCGTCATTAGAAGGCCCTGAACGTTACAATTAACTATCATTTTTGCGTCGGATTCGAAAATCTAGACTCACAGGACAACGACCATAAGGTGCCCGAGGCAGCAATAGACCCTTGGAGACAAGTCGGCTGGAGGACGATGTATTGGATCGCGACGCAATTTGAGTCTTCTATCGTCATTAGGAGGCGCTGAACGTTACAATTCACTATCATTTTTGCGTCGGATTCGAAAATCTAGACTCACAGGAGAAGGACCATGTGGTGCCCGAGGCAGCGATATCCCCTTGGAGACAAGTAGGCTGGAGGCCGATGTATTGAATCTCGACGCAATTTGAGTGTTCCATCGTCATTAGAAGGCCCTGAACGTTACAATTAACTATCATTTTTGCGTCGGATTCGAAAATCTAGACTCACAGGACAACGACCATAAGGTGCCCGAGGCAGCAATAGACCCTTGGAGACAAGTCGGCTGGAGGCCGATGTATTGAATCTCGACGCAATTTGAGTGTTCCATCGGCATTAGGAGGCCCTGAACATTAAATTAACGATCATTTTTGCGTCGGATTCGATAATCTAAACTCACAGGAGAACGACCATAAGGTGCCCGAGGCAGCAATAGACCCTTGGAGACAAGTCGGCTGGAGGCCGATGTATTGAATCTCGACGCAATTTGAGTGTTCCATCGTCATTAGAAGGCCCTGAACGGTACAATTAACTATCATTTTTGCGTCGGATTCGAAAATCTAGACTCACAGGACAACGACCATAAGGTGCCCGAGGCAGCAATAGACCCTTGGAGACAAGTCGGCTGGAGGCCGATGTATTGAATCTCGACATAATTTGAGTGTTCCATCGGCATTAGGAGGCCCTGAACGTTATAATGAACTATCATTTTTGCGTCGGATTCGATAATCTAAACTCACAGGAGAACGACCATAAGGTGCCCGAGGCAGCAATAGACCCTTGGAGACAAGTCGGCTGGAGGCCGATGTATTGAATCTCGACGCAATTTGAGTGTTCCATCGTCATTAGGAGGCCCTGAACGTTGTAATTAACTATCATTTTTCCGTCGGATTCGAAAATCTAGACTCACAGGAGAACGACCATAAGGTGCCCGATGCAGCAATAGACCCTTGGAGACAAGTCGGCTGGAGGCCGATGTATTGAATCTCGACGCAATTTGAGTGTTCCATCGGCATTAGGAGGCCCTGAACGTTACAATTAACTATCATTTTTGCGTCGGGTTCGAAAATCTAGACTCACAGGAGAACGACCATAAGTTGCCCGAGGCAGCAATAGACCCTTGGAGACAAGTCGGCTGGAGGCCGATGTATTGAATCTCGACGCAATTTGAGTGTTCCATCGGCATTAGGAGGCCCTGAACGTTACAATTAACTATCATTTTAGCGTCGGGTTCGAAAATCTAGACTCACAGGAGAACGACCATAAGGTGCCCGAGGCAGCAATAGACCCTTGGAGACAAGTCGGCTGGAGGACGATGTATTGAATCTCGACGCAATTTGAGTGTTCCATCGTCATTAGAAGGCCCTGAACGTTACAATTAACTATCATTTTTGCGTCGGATTCGATAATCTAAACTCACAGGAGAACGACCATAAGGTGCCCGAAGCAGCAATAGACCCTTGGAGACAAGTCGGCTGGAGGCCGATGTATTGAATCTCGACGCAATTTGAGTGTTCCATCGTCATTACAAGGCCCTCAACGTTACAATTAACTATCATTTTTGCGTCGGATTCGAAAATCTAGACTCACAGGAGAACGACCATAAGGTGCCCGAGGCAGCAATAGACCCTTGGAGACAAGTCGGCTGGAGGACGATGTATTGATTCTCGACGCAATTTGAGTGTTCCATCGTCATTAGAAGGCCCTGAACGTTATAATTAACTATCATTTTTGCGTCGGATTCGATAATCTAAACTCACAGGAGAACGACCATAAGGTGCCCGAGGCAGCAATAGACCCTTGGAGACAAGTCGGCTGGAGGCCGATGTATTGAATCTCGACGCAATTTGAGTGTTCCATCGGCATTAGGAGGCCCTGAACGTTACAATTAACTATCATTTTTGCGTCGGATTCGAAAATCTAGACTCACAGGACAACGACCATAAGGTGCCCGAGGCAGCAATAGACCCTTGGAGACAAGTCGGCTGGAGGACGATGTATTGAATCTCGACGCAATTTGAGTGTTCCATCGTCATTAGGAGGCCCTGAACGTTATAATTAACTATCATTTTTCCGTCGGATTCGAAAATCTAGACTCACAGGAGAACGACCATAAGGTGCCCGAGGCAGCAATAGACCCTTGGAGACAAGTCGGCTGGAGGCCGATGTATTGAATCTCGACGCAATTTGAGTATTCCATCGTCATTAGGCGGCCCTGAACGTTACAATTAACTATCATTTTTGCGTCGGATTCGAAAATCTAGACTCACAGGAGAACGACCATAAGGTGCCCGAGGCAGCAATAGACCCTTGGAGACAAGTCGGCTGGAGGCCGATGTATTGAATCTCGACGCAATTTGAGTGTTCCATCGTCATTAGGAGGCCCTGAACGTTATAATTAACTATCATTTTTCCGTCGGATTCGAAAATCTAGACTCACAGGAGAACGACCATAAGGTGCCCGATGCAGCAATAAACCCTTGGAGACAAGTCGGCTGGAGGCCGATGTATTGAATCTCGACGCAATTTGAGTGTTCCATCGGCATTAGGAGGCCCTGAACGTTACAATTAACTATCATTTTTGCGTCGGGTCCGAAAATCTAGACTCACAGGAGAACGACCAAAAGGTGCCCGAGGCAGCAATAGACCCTTGGAGACAAGTCGGCTGGAGGCCGATGTATTGAATCTCGACGCAATTTGACTGTTCCATCGGCATTAGGAGCCACTGAACGTTACAATTAACTATCATTTTTGCGTCGGATTCGAAAATCTAGACTCACAGGACAACGACCATAAGGTGCCCGAGGCAGCAATAGACCCTTGGAGACAAGTCGGCTGGAGGACGATGTATTGGATCGCGACGCAATTTGAGTCTTCTATCGTCATTAGGAGGCGCTGAACGTAACAATTCACTATCATTTTTGCGTCGGATTCGAAAATCTAGACTCACAGGAGAAGGACCATGTGGTGCCCGAGGCAGCGATATCCCCTTGGAGACAAGTAGGCTGGAGGCCGATGTATTGAATCTCGACGCAATTTGAGTGTTCCATCGTCATTAGAAGGCCCTGAACGTTACAATTAACTATCATTTTTGCGTCGGATTCGAAAATCTAGACTCACAGGACAACGACCATAAGGTGCCCGAGGCAGCAATAGACCCTTGGAGACAAGTCGGCTGGAGGCCGATGTATTGAATCTCGACGCAATTTGAGTGTTCCATCGGCATTAGGAGGCCCTGAACATTAAATTAACGATCATTTTTGCGTCGGATTCGATAATCTAAACTCACAGGAGAACGACCATAAGGTGCCCGAGGCAGCAATAGACCCTTGGAGACAAGTCGGCTGGAGGCCGATGTATTGAATCTCGACGCAATTTGAGTGTTCCATCGTCATTAGAAGGCCCTGAACGGTACAATTAACTATCATTTTTGCGTCGGATTCGAAAATCTAGACTCACAGGACAACGACCATAAGGTGCCCGAGGCAGCAATAGACCCTTGGAGACAAGTCGGCTGGAGGCCGATGTATTGAATCTCGACATAATTTGAGTGTTCCATCGGCATTAGGAGGCCCTGAACGTTATAATGAACTATCATTTTTGCGTCGGATTCGATAATCTAAACTCACAGGAGAACGACCATATGGTGCCCGAGGCAGCAATAGACCCTTGGAGACAAGTCGGCTGGAGGCCGATGTATTGAATCTCGACGCAATTTGAGTGTTCCATCGTCATTAGGAGGCCCTGAACGTTATAATTAACTATCATTTTTCCGTCGGATTCGAAAATCTAGACTCACAGGAGAACGACCATAAGGTGCCCGATGCAGCAATAGACCCTTGGAGACAAGTCGGCTGGAGGCCGATGTATTGAATCTCGACGCAATTTGAGTGTTCCATCGGCATTAGGAGGCCCTGAACGTTACAATTAACTATCATTTTTGCGTCGGGTTCGAAAATCTAGACTCACAGGAGAACGACCATAAGTTGCCCGAGGCAGCAATAGACCCTTGGAGACAAGTCGGCTGGAGGCCGATGTATTGAATCTCGACGCAATTTGAGTGTTCCATCGGCATTAGGAGGCCCTGAACGTTACAATTAACTATCATTTTAGCGTCGGGTTCGAAAATCTAGACTCACAGGAGAACGACCATAAGGTGCCCGAGGCAGCAATAGACCCTTGGAGACAAGTCGGCTGGAGGACGATGTATTGAATCTCGACGCAATTTGAGAGTTCCATCGTCATTAGGCGGCCCTGAACGTTACAATTAACTATCATTTTTGCATCGGATTCGAAAATCTAGAATTACAAGAGAACGACCATAAAGTGCCCGAGGCAGCATTAGATCCTTGGAGACAAGTCGGCTGGAGGACGATGTATTGTATCTCGACGCAATTTGAGTGTTCCATCGTCATTAGAAGGCCCTGAACGTTACAACTAACTATCATTTTTGCGTCGGATTCGAAAATCTAGACTCACAGGAGAAGGATCATACTGTGCCCGAGACAGCAATATCCCCTTGGAGACAAGTCGGCTGGAGGACGATGTATTGAATCTCGACGCAATTTGAGTGTCCCATCGTCATTAGGAGGCCCTAAACCTTACAATTAACTATCATTTTTGCGTCGCATTCGATAATCTAAACTCACAGGAGAACGACCATAAGGTGCCCGAGGCAGCAATAGACCCTTGGAGACAAATCGGCTGGAGGCCGATGTATTGGATCGCGACGCAATTTGAGTGTTCCATCGTCATTACAAGGCCCTGAACGTTACAATTAACTATCATTTTTGCGTCGGATTCGAAAATCTAGACTCACAGGAGAACGACCATAAGGTGCCCGAGGCAGCAATAGACCCTTGGAGACAAGTCGGCTGGAGGACGATGTATTGAATCTCGACGCAATTTGAGTGTTCCATCGTCATTAGAAGGCCCTGAACGTTACAATTAACTATCATTTTTGCGTCGGATTCGATAATCTAAACTCACAGGAGAATGACCATAAGGTGCCCGAAGCAGCAATAGACCCTTGGAGACAAGTCGGCTGGAGGCCGATGTATTGAATCTCGACGCAATTTGAGTGTTCCATCGTCATTACAAGGCCCTCAACGTTACAATTAACTATCATTTTTGCGTCGGATTCGAAAATCTAGACTCACAGGAGAACGACCATAAGGTGCCCGAGGCAGCAATAGACCCTTGGAGACAAGTCGGCTGGAGGACGATGTATTGATTCTCGACGCAATTTGAGTGTTCCATCGTCATTAGAAGGCCCTGAACGTTATAATTAACTATTATTTTTGCGTCGGATTCGATAATCTAAACTCACAGGAGAACGACCATAAGGTGCCCGAGGCAGCAATAGACCCTAGGAGACAAGTCGGCTGGAGGCCGATGTATTGAATCTCGACGCAATTTGAGTGTTCCATCGGCATTAGGAGGCCCTGAACGTTACAATTAACTATCATTTTTGCGTCGGATTCGAAAATCTAGACTCACAGGACAACGACCATAAGGTGCCCGAGGCAGCAATAGACCCTTGGAGACAAGTCGGCTGGAGGACGATGTATTGAATCTCGACGCAATTTGAGTGTTCCATCGTCATTAGAAGGCCCTGAACGTTACAATTAACTATCATTTTTGCGTCGGATTCGAAAATCTAGACTCACAGGACAACGACCATAAGGTGCCCGAGGCAGCAATAGACCCTTGGAGATAAGTCGGCTGGAGGACGATGTATTGGATCGCGACGCAATTTGAGTCTTCTATCGTCATTAGGAGGCGCTGAACGTTACAATTCACTATCATTTTTGCGTCGGATTCGAAAATCTATACTCACAGGAGAAGGACCATGTGGTGCCCGAGGCAGCGATATCCCCTTGGAGACAAGTAGGCTGGAGGCCGATGTATTGAATCTCGACGCAATTTGAGTGTTCCATCGTCATTACAAGGCCCTGAACGTTTCAATTAACTATCATTTTTGCGTCGGATTCGAAAATCTAGACTCACAGGACAACGACCATAAGGTGCCCGAGGCAGCAATAGACCCTTGGAGACAAGTCGGCTGGAGGCCGATGTATTGAATCTCCACGCAATTTGAGTGTTCCATCGGCATTAGGAGGCCCTGAACGTTATAATTAACTATCATTTTTGCGTCGGATTCGATAATCTAAACTCACAGGAGAACGACCATAAGGTGCCCGAGGCAGCAATAGACCCTTGGAGACAAGTCGGCTGGAGGCCGATGTATTGAATCTCGACGCAATTTGAGTGTTCCATCGTCATTACAAGGCCCTGAACGTTACAATTAACTATCATTTTTGCGTCGGGTTCGAAAATCTAGACTCACAGGAGAACGACCAAAAGGTGCCCGAGGCAGCAATAGACCCTTGGAGACAAGTCGGCTGGAGGCCGATGTATTGAATCTCGACGCAATTTGACTGTTCCATCGGCATTAGGAGCCACTGAACGTTACAATTAACTATCATTTTTGCGACGGGTTCGAAAATCTAGACTCACAGGAGAACGACCATAAGGTGCCCGAGGCAGCAATAGACCCTTGTAGACAAGTCGGCTGGAGGACGATGTATTGAATCTCGACGCAATTTGAGTGTTCCATCGTCATTAGAAGGCCCTGAACGTTACAATTAACTATCATTTTTGCGTCGGATTCGAAAATCTAGACTCACAGGACAACGACCATAAGGTGCCCGAGGCAGCAATAGACCCTTGGAGACAAGTCGGCTGGAGGACGATGTATTGGATCGCGACGCAATTTGAGTCTTCTATCGTCATTAGGAGGCGCTGAACGTTACAATTCACTATCATTTTTGCGTCGGATTCGAAAATCTAGACTCACAGGAGAAGGACCATGTGGTGCCCGAGGCAGCGATATCCCCTTGGAGACAAGTAGGCTGGAGGCCGATGTATTGAATCTCGACGCAATTTGAGTGTTCCATCGTCATTAGAAGGCCCTGAACGTTACAATTAACTATCATTTTTGCGTCGGATTCGAAAATCTAGACTCACAGGACAACGACCATAAGGTGCCCGAGGCAGCAATAGACCCTTGGAGACAAGTCGGCTGGAGGCCGATGTATTGAATCTCGACGCAATTTGAGTGTTCCATCGGCATTAGGAGGCCCTGAACATTAAATTAACGATCATTTTTGCGTCGGATTCGATAATCTAAACTCACAGGAGAACGACCATAAGGTGCCCGAGGCAGCAATAGACCCTTGGAGACAAGTCGGCTGGAGGCCGATGTATTGAATCTCGACGCAATTTGAGTGTTCCATCGTCATTAGGAGGCCCTGAACGTTATAATTAACTATCATTTTTCCGTCGGATTCGAAAATCTAGACTCACAGGAGAACGACCATAAGGTGCCCGATGCAGCAATAGACCCTTGGAGACAAGTCGGCTGGAGGCCGATGTATTGAATCTCGACGCAATTTGAGTGTTCCATCGGCATTAGGAGGCCCTGAACGTTACAATTAACTATCATTTTTGCGTCGGGTTCGAAAATCTAGACTCACAGGAGAACGACCATAAGTTGCCCGAGGCAGCAATAGACCCTTGGAGACAAGTCGGCTGGAGGCCGATGTATTGAATCTCGACGCAATTTGAGTGTTCCATCGGCATTAGGAGGCCCTGAACGTTACAATTAACTATCATTTTAGCGTCGGGTTCGAAAATCTAGACTCACAGGAGAACGACCATAAGGTGCCCGAGGCAGCAATAGACCCTTGGAGACAAGTCGGCTGGAGGACGATGTATTAAATCTCGACGCAATTTGAGAGTTCCATCGTCATTAGGTGGCCCTGAACGTTACAATTAACTATCATTTTTGCATCGGATTCGAAAATCTAGAATTACAAGAGAACGACCATAAAGTGCCCGAGGCAGCATTAGATCCTTGGAGACAAGTCGGCTGGAGGACGATGTATTGTATCTCGACGCAATTTGAGTGTTCCATCGTCATTAGAAGGCCCTGAACGTTACAACTAACTATCATTTTTGCGTCGGATTCGAAAATCTAGACTCACAGGAGAACGACCATAAGGTGCCCGAGGCAGCAATAGACCCTTGGAGACAAGTCGGCTGGAGGACGATGTATTGAATCTCGACGCAATTTGAGTGTCCCATCGTCATTACAAGGCCCTGAACGTTACAATTAACTATCATTTTTGCGTCGGATTCGAAAATCTAGACTCACAGGAGAAGGATCATAAAGTGCCCGAGGCAGCATTAGATCCTTGGAGACAAGTCGCCTGGAGGACGATGTATTGTATCTCGACGCAATTTGAGTGTTCCATCGTCATTACAAGGCCCTGAACGTTACAATCAACTATCATTTTTGCGTCGGATTCGAAAATCTAGACTCACAGGAGAACTACCATAAGGTGCCCGAGGCAGCAATAGACCCTTGGAGACAAGTCGGCTGGAGGCCGATGTATTGAATCTCGACGCAATTTGAGTGTTCCATCGTCATTACAAGGCCCTGAACGTTACAATTAACTATCATTTTTGCGTCGGATTCGAAAATCTAGACTCACAGGAGAACGACCATAAGGTGCCCGAGGCAGCAATAGACCCTTGGAGACAAGTCGGCTGGAGGACGATGTATTGAATCTCGACGCAATTTGAGTGTTCCATCGTCATTAGAAGGCCCTGAACGTTACAATTAACTATCATTTTTGCGTCGGATTCGATAATCTAAACTCACAGGAGAACGACCATAAGGTGCCCGAAGCAGCAATAGACCCTTGGAGACAAGTCGGCTGGAGGCCGATGTATTGAATCTCGACGCAATTTGAGTGTTCCATCGTCATTACAAGGCCCTCAACGTTACAATTAACTATCATTTTTGCGTCGGATTCGAAAATCTAGACTCACAGGAGAACGACCATAAGGTGCCCGAGGCAGCAATAGACCCTTGGAGACAAGTCGGCTGGAGGACGATGTATTGATTCTCGACGCAATTTGAGTGTTCCATCGTCATTAGAAGGCCCTGAACGTTATAATTAACTATCATTTTTGCGTCGGATTCGATAATCTAAACTCACAGGAGAACGACCATAAGGTGCCCGAAGCAGCAATAGACCCTTGGAGACAAGTCGGCTGGAGGCCGATGTATTGAATCTCGACGCAATTTGAGTGTTCCATCGGCATTAGGAGGCCCTGAACGTTACAATTAACTATCATTTTTGCGTCGGATTCGAAAATCTAGACTCACAGGACAACGACCATAAGGTGCCCGAGGCAGCAATAGACCCTTGGAGACAAGTCGGCTGGAGGACGATGTATTGAATCTCGACGCAATTTGAGTGTTCCATCGTCATTAGAAGGCCCTGAACGTTACAATTAACTATCATTTTTGCGTCGGATTCGAAAATCTAGACTCACAGGACAACGACCATAAGGTGCCCGAGGCAGCAATAGACCCTTGGAGATAAGTCGGCTGGAGGACGATGTATTGGATCGCGACGCAATTTGAGTCTTCTATCGTCATTAGGAGGCGCTGAACGTTACAATTCACTATCATTTTTGCGTCGGATTCGAAAATCTATACTCACAGGAGAAGGACCATGTGGTGCCCGAGGCAGCGATATCCCCTTGGAGACAAGTAGGCTGGAGGCCGATGTATTGAATCTCGACGCAATTTGAGTGTTCCATCGTCATTACAAGGCCCTGAACGTTACAATTAACTATCATTTTTGCGTCGGATTCGAAAATCTAGACTCACAGGACAACGACCATAAGGTGCCCGAGGCAGCAATAGACCCTTGGAGACAAGTCGGCTGGAGGCCGATGTATTGAATCTCGACGCAATTTGAGTGTTCCATCGGCATTAGGAGGCCCTGAACGTTATAATTAACTATCATTTTTGCGTCGGATTCGATAATCTAAACTCACAGGAGAACGACCATAAGGTGCCCGAGGCAGCAATAGACCCTTGGAGACAAGTCGGCTGGAGGCCGATGTATTGAATCTCGACGCAATTTGAGTGTTCCATCGTCATTACAAGGCCCTGAACGTTACAATTAACTATCATTTTTGCGTCGGATTCGAAAATCTAGACTCACAGGAGAACGACCATAAGGTGCCCGAGGCAGCAATAGACCCTTGGAGACAAGTCGGCTGGAGGACGATGTATTGAATCTCGACGCAATTTGAGTGTTCCATCGTCATTAGAAGGCCCTGAACGTTACAATTAACTATCATTTTTGCGTCGGATTCGAAAATCTAGACTCACAGGACAACGACCATAAGGTGCCCGAGGCAGCAATAGACCCTTGGAGACAAGTCGGCTGGAGGCCGATGTATCGAATCTCGACGCAATTTGAGTGTTCCATCGTCATTAGAAGGCCCTGAACGTTACAATTAACTATCATTTTTGCGTCGGATTCGAAAATCTAGACTCACAGGAGAACGACCATAAGGTGCTCGAGGCAGCAATAGACCCTTGGAGACAAGTCGGCTGGAGGACGATGTATTGAATCTCGACGCAATTTGAGTGTTCCATCGTCATTAGAAGGCCCTGAACGTTACAATTAACTATCATTTTTGCGTCGGATTCGAAAATCTAGACTCACAGGACAACGACCATAAGGTGCCCGAGGCAGCAATAGACCCTTGGAGACAAGTCGGCTGGAGGCCGATGTATTGAATCTCGACGCAATTTGAGTGTTCCATCGTCATTACAAGGCCCTGAACGTTACAATTAACTATCATTTTTGCGTCGGATTCGAAAATCTAGACTCACAGGACAACGACCATAAGGTGCCCGAGGCAGCAATAGACCCTTGGAGACAAGTCGGCTGGAGGCCGATGTATTGAATCTCGACGCAATTTGAGTGTTCCATCGTCATTACAAGGCCCTGAACGTTACAATTAACTATCATTTTTGCGTCGGATTCGAAAATCTAGACTCACAGGAGAACGACCATAAGGTGCCCGAGGCAGCAGTAGACCCTTGGAGACAAGTCGGCTGGAGGACGATGTATTGGATCGCGACGCAATTTGAGTCTTCTATCGTCATTAGGAGGCGCTGAACGTTACAATTCACTATCATTTTTGCGTCGGATTCGAAAATCTAGACTCACAGGAGAAGGACCATGTGGTGACCGAGGCAGCGATATCCCCTTGGAGACAAGTAGGCTGGAGGCCGATGTATTGAATCTCGACGCAATTTGAGTGTTCCATCGTCATTAGAAGGCCCTTAACGTTACAATTACCTATCAGTTTTGCGTCGGATTCGAAAATCTAGACTCACAGGACAACGACCATAAGGTGCCCGAGGCAGCAATAGACCCTTGGAGACAAGTCGGCTGGAGGCCGATGTATTGAATCTCGACGCAATTTGAGTGTTCCATCGTCATTACAAGGCCCTGAACGTTACAATTAACTATCACTTTTCCGTCGGATTCGAAAATCTAGACTCACAGGAGAACGACCATAAGGTGCCCGATGCAGCAATAGACCCTTGGAGACAAGTCGGCTGGAGGCCGATGTATTGAATCTCGACGCAATTTGAGTGTTCCATCGGCATTAGGAGGCCCTGAACGTTACAATTAACTATCATTTTTGCGTCGGGTTCGAAAATCTAGAGTCACAGGAGAACGACCATAAGGTGCCCGAGGCAGCAATAGACCCTTGGAGACAAGTCGGCTGGAGGCCGATGTATTGAATCTCGACGCAATTTGAGTGTTCCATCGGCATTAGGAGGCCCTGAACGTTACAATTAACTATCATTTTAGCGTCGGGTTCGAAAATCTAGACTCACAGGAGAACGACCATAAGGTGCCCGAGGCAGCAATAGACCCTTGGAGACAAGTCGGCTGGAGGACGATGTATTGAATCTCGACGCAATTTGAGAGTTCCATCGTCATTAGGCGGCCCTGAACGTTACAATTAACTATCATTTTTGCGTCAGATTCGAAAATCTAGAATTACAAGGGAACGACCATAAAGTGCCCGAGGCAGCATTAGATCCTTGGAGACAAGTCGGCTGGAGGACGATGTATTGTATCTCGACGCAATTTGAGTGTTCCATCGTCATTAGAAGGCGCTGAACGTTACAATTCACTATCATTTTTGCGTCGGATTCGAAAATCTAGACTCACAGGAGAAGGACCATGTGGTGCCCGAGGCAGCGATATCCCCTTGGAGACAAGTAGGCTGGAGGCCGATGTATTGAATCTCGACGCAATTTGAGTGTTCCATCGTCATTAGAAGGCCCTGAACGTTACAATTAACTATCATTTTTGCGTCGGATTCGAAAATCTAGACTCACAGGACAACGACCGTAATTTGCCCGAGGCAGCAATAGACCCTTGGAGTCAAGTCGGCTGGAGGCCGATGTATTGAATCGCGACGCAATTTGAGTGTTCCATCGGCATTAGGAGGCCCTGAACGTTATAATTAACTATCATTTTTGCGTCGGATTCGATAATCTAAACTCACAGGAGAACGACCATAAGGTGCCCGAGGCAGCAATAGACCCTTGGAGACAAGTCGGCTGGAGGCCGATGTATTGAATCTCGACGCAATTTGAGTGTTCCATCGTCATTACAAGGCCCTGAACGTTACAATTAACTATCATTTTTGCGTCGGATTTGAAAATCTAGACTCACAGGAGAACGACCATAAGGTGCCCGAGGCAGCAATAGACCCTTGGAGACAAGTCGGCTGGAGGCCGATGTATTGAATCTCGACGCAATTTGAGTGTTCCATCGTCATTAGAAGGCCCTGAACGTTACAATTAACTATCATTTTTGCGTCGGATTCGAAAATCTAGACTCACAGGACAACGACCATAAGGTGCCCGAGGCAGCAATAGACCCTTGGAGACAAGTCGGCTGGAGGCTGATGTATTGAATCTCGACGCAATTTGAGTGTTCCATCGTCATTACAAGGCCCTGAACGTTACAATTAACTATCATTTTTGCGTCGGATTCGAAAATCTAGACTCACAGGAGAACGACCATAAGGTGCCCGAGGCAGCAATAGACCCTTGGAGACAAGTCGGCTGGAGGACGATGTATTGAATCTCGACGCAATTTGAGTGTTCCATCGTCATTAGAAGGCCCTGAACGTTACAATTAACTATCATTTTTGCGTCGGATTCGAAAATCTAGACTCACAGGACAACGACCATAAGGTGCCCGAGGCAGCAATAGACCCTTGGAGACAAGTCGGCTGGAGGCCGATGTATTGAATCTCGACGCAATTTGAGTGTTCCATCGTCATTACAAGGCCCTGAACGTTACAATTAACTATCATTTTTGCGTCGGATTCGAAAATCTAGACTCACAGGCGAACGACCATAAGGTGCCCGAGGCAGCAGTAGACCCTTGGAGACAAGTCGGCTGGAGGACGATGTATTGGATCGCGACGCAATTTGAGTCTTCTATCGTCATTAGGAGGCGCTGAACGTTACAATTCACTATCATTTTTGCGTCGGATTCGAAAATCTAGACTCACAGGAGAAGGACCATGTGGTGCCCGAGGCAGCGATATCCCCTTGAAGACAAGTAGGCTGGAGGCCGATGTATTGAATCTCGACGCAATTTGAGTGTTCCGTCGTCATTAGAAGGCCCTGAACGTTACAATTAACTATCAGTTTTGCGTCGGATTCGAAAATCTAGACTCACAGGACAACGACCATAAGGTGCCCGAGGCAGCAATAGACCCTTGGAGACAAGTCGGCTGGAGGCCGATGTATTGAATCTCGACGCAATTTGAGTGTTCCATCGTCATTACAAGGCCCTGAACGTTACAATTAACTATCACTTTTCCGTCGGATTCGAAAATCTAGACTCACAGGAGAACGACCATAAGGTGCCCGATGCAGCAATAGACCCTTGGAGACAAGTCGGCTGGAGGCCGATGTATTGAATCTCGACGCAATTTGAGTGTTCCATCGGCATTAGGAGGCCCTGAACGTTACAATTAACTATCATTTTTGCGTCGGGTTCGAAAATCTAGAGTCACAGGAGAACGACCATAAGGTGCCCGAGGCAGCAATAGACCCTTGGAGACAAGTCGGCTGGAGGCCGATGTATTGAATCTCGACGCAATTTGAGTGTTCCATCGGCATTAGGAGGCCCTGAACGTTACAATTAACTATCATTTTAGCGTCGGGTTTGAAAATCTAGACTCACAGGAGAACGACCATAAGGTGCCCGAGGCAGCAATAGACCCTTGGAGACAAGTCGGCTGGAGGACGATGTATTGAATCTCGACGCAATTTGAGAGTTCCATCGTCATTAGGTGGCCCTGAACGTTACAATTAACTATCATTTTTGCGTCGGATTCGAAAATCTAGAATTACAAGAGAACGACCATAAAGTGCCCGAGGCAGCATTAGATCCTTGGAGACAAGTCGGCTGGAGGACGATGTATTGTATCTCGACGCAATTTGAGTGTTCCATCGTCATTAGAAGGCCCTGAACGTTACAATTCACTATCATTTTTGCGTCGGATTCGAAAATCTAGACTCACAGGAGAAGGATCATATTGTGCCCGAGACAGCAATATCCCCTTGGAGACAAGTCGGCTGGTGGACGATGTATTGAATCTCGACGCAATTTGAGTGTCCCATCGTCATTAGGAGGCCCTAAACCTTACAATTAACTATCATTTTTGCGTCGGATTCGATAATCTAAACTCACAGGAGAACGACCATAAGGTGCCCGAGGCAGCAATAGACCCTTGGAGACAAGTCGGCTGGAGGACGATGTATTGGATCGCGACGCAATTTGAGTCTTCTATCGTCATTAGGAGGCGCTGAACGTTACAATTCACTATCATTTTTGCGTCGGATTCGAAAATCTAGACTCACAGGAGAACGACCATAATGTGCCCGAGGCAGCAATAGACCCTTGGAGACAAGTCGGCTGGAGGACGATGTATTGGATCGCGACGCAATTTGAGTCTTCTATCGTCATTAGGAGGCGCTGAACGTTACAATTCACTATCATTTTTGCGCCAGATTCGAAAATCTATACTCACAGGAGAAGGACCATGTGGTGCCCGAGGCAGCGATATCCCCTTGGAGACAAGTAGGCTGGAGGCCGATGTATTGAATCTCAACGCAATTTGAGTGTTCCATCGTCATTAGAAGGCCCTGAACGTTACAATTAACTATCATTTTTGCGCCGGATTCGAAAATCTAGACTCACAGGACAACGACCATAAGGTGCCCGAGGCAGCAATAGACCCTTGGAGACAAGTCGGCTGGAGGCCGATGTATTGAATCTCGACGCAATTTGAGTGTTCCATCGGCATTAGGAGGCCCTGAACGTTATAATTAACGATCATTTTTGCGTCGGATTCGATAATCTAAACTCACAGGAGAACGACCACAAGGTGCCCGAGGCAGCAATAGACCCTTGGAGACAAGTCGGCTGGAGGCCGATGTATTGAATCTCGACGCAATTTGAGTGTTCCATCGGCATTAGGAGGCCCTCAACGTTACAATTAACTATCATTTTTGCGTCGGGTTCGAAAATCTAGACTCACAGGAGTACGACCATAAGGTGCCCGAGGCAGCAATAGACCCTTGGAGACAAGTCGGCTGGAGGACGATGTATTGGATCGCGACGCAATTTGAGTCTTCTGTCGACATTAGGAGGCGCTGAACGTTACAATTCACTATCATTTTTGCGTCGGATTCGAAAATCTAGACTTACAGGAGAAGGATCATATTGTGATCGAGACAGCAATATCCCCTAGGAGACAAGTCGGCTGGTGGACGATGTATTGAATCTCGACGCAATTTGAGTGTCCCATCGTCATTAGGAGGCCCTAAACCTTACAATTAACTATCATTTTTGCGTCGGATTCGATAATCTAAACTCACAGGAGAACGACCATAAGGTGCCCGAGGCAGCAATAGACCCTTGGAGACAAGTCGGCTGGAGGACGATGTATTGGATCGCGACGCAATTTGAGTCTTCTATCGTCATTAGGAGGCGCTGAACGTTACAATTCACTATCATTTTTGCGTCGGATTCGAAAATCTAGACTCACAGGAGAACGACCATAATGTGCCCGAGGCAGCAATAGACCCTTGGAGACAAGTCGGCTGGAGGACGATGTATTGGATCGCGACGCAATTTGAGTCTTCTATCGTCATTAGGAGGCGCTGAACGTTACAATTCACTATCATTTTTGCGTCGGATTCGAAAATCTATACTCACAGGAGAAGGACCATGTGGTGCCCGAGGCAGCGATATCCCCTTGGAGACAAGTAGGCTGGAGGCCGATGTATTGAATCTCGACGCAATTTGAGTGTTCCATCGTCATTAGAAGGCCCTGAACGTTACAATTAACTATCATTTTTGCGTCGGATTCGAAAATCTAGACTCACAGGACAACGACCATAAGGTGCCCGAGGCAGCAATAGACCCTTGGAGACAAGTCGGCTGGAGGCCGATGTATTGAATCTCGACGCAATTTGAGTGTTCCATCGGCATTAGGAGGCCCTGAACGTTATAATTAACTATCATTTTTGCGTCGGATTCGATAATCTAAACTCACAGGAGAACGACCATAAGGTGCCCGAGGCAGCAATAGACCCTTGGAGACAAGTCGGCTGGAGGCCGATGTATTGAATCTCGACGCAATTTGAGTGTTCCATCGGCATTAGGAGGCCCTGAACGTTACAGTTAACTATCATTTTTGCGTCGGGTTCGAAAATCTAGACTCACAGGAGAACGACCATAAGGTGCCCGAGGCAGCAATAGACCCTTGGAGACAAGTCGGCTGGAGGCCGATGTATTGAATCTCGACGCAATTTGAGTGTTCCATCGGCATTAGGAGGCCCTGAACGTTACAATTAACTATCATTTTTGCGTCGGATTCGAAAATCTAGACTCACAGGAGAACGACCATAAGGTGCCCGAGGCAGCAATAGACCCTTGGAGACAAGTCGGCTGGAGGACGATGTATTGGATCGCGACGCAATTTGAGTCTTCTATCGTCATTAGGAGGCGCTGAACGTTACAATTCACTATCATTTTTGCGTCGGATTCGAAAATCTAGACTCACAGGAGAAGGACCATGTGGTGCCCGAGGCAGCGATATCCCCTTGGAGACAAGTAGGCTGGATGCCGATGTATTGAATCTCGACGCAATTTGAGTGTTCCATCGGCATTAGGAGGCCCTGAACGTTATAATTAACTATCATTTTTGCGTCGGATTCGATAATCTAAACTCACAGGAGAACGACCATAAGGTGCCCGAGGCAGCAATAGACCCTTGGAGACAAGTCGGCTGGAGGCCGATGTATTGAATCTCGACGCAATTTGAGTGTTCCATCGGCATTAGGAGGCCCTGAACGTTACAATTAACTATCATTTTTGCGTCGGGTTCGAAAATCTAGACTCACAGGAGAACGACCATAAGGTGCCCGAGGCAGCAATAGACCCTTGGAGACAAGTCGGCTGGAGGACGATGTATTGAATCTCGACGCAATTTGAGTGTTCCATCGTCATTAGAAGGCCCTGAACGTTACAATTAACTATCATTTTTGCGTCGGATTCGAAAATCTAGACTCACAGGAGAACGACCATAAGGTGCCCGAGGCAGCAATAGACGCTTGGAGACAAGTCGGCTGGAGGACGATGTATTGGATCGCGACGCAATTTGAGTCTTCTATCGTCATTAGGAGGCGCTGAACGTTACAATTCACTATCATTTTTGCGTCGGATTCGAAAATCTAGACTCACAGGAGAAGGACCATGTGGTGCCCGAGGCAGCGATATCCCCTTGGAGACAAGTAGGCTGGAGGCCGATGTATTGAATCTCGACGCAATTTGAGTGTTCCATCGGCATTAGGAGGCCCTGAACGTTATAATTAACTATCATTTTTGCGTCGGATTCGATAATCTAAACTCACAGGAGAACGACCATAAGGTGCCCGAGGCAGCAATAGACCCTTGGAGACAAGTCGGCTGGAGGCCGATGTATTGAATCTCGACGCAATTTGAGTGTTCCATCGGCATTAGGAGGCCCTGAACGTTACAATTAACTATCATTTTTGCGTCGGGTTCGAAAATCTAGACTCACAGGAGAACGACCATAAGGTGCCCGAGGCAGCAATAGACCCTTGGAGACAAGTCGGCTGGAGGCCGATGTATTGAATCTCGACGCAATTTGAGTGTTCCATCGTCATTACAAGGCCCTGAACGTTACAATTAACTATCATTTTTGCGTCGGGTTCGAAAATCTAGGCTCACAGGAGAACGACCATAAGGTGCCCGAGGCAGTAATAGACCCTTGGAGACAAGTCGGCTGGAGGCCGATGTATTGAATCTCGACGCAATTTGAGTGTTCCATCGGCATTAGGAGGCCCTGAACGTTACAATTAACTATCATTTTAGCGTCGGGTTCGAAAATCTAGACTCGCAGGAGAACGACCATAAGGTGCCCGAGGCAGCAATAGACCCTAGGAGACAAGTCGGCTGGAGGACGATGTATTGAATCTCGACGCAATTTGAGAGTTCCATCGTCATTAGGCGGCCCTGAACGTTACAATTAACTATCATTTTTGCGTCGGATTCGAAAATCTAGAATTACAAGAGAAAGACCATAAAGTGCCCGAGGCAGCTTTAGATCCTTGGAGACAAGTCGGCTGGAGGACGATGTATTGTATCTCGACGCAATTTGAGTGTTCCATCGTCATTAGAAGGCCCTGAACGTTACAATTAACTATCACTTTTGCGTCGGATTCGAAAATCTAGACTCACAGGACAACGACCATAAGGTGCCCGAGGCAGCAATAGACCCTTGGAGACAAGTCGGCTGGAGGACGATGTATTGGATCGCGACGCAATTTGAGTCTTCTATCGTCATTAGGAGGCGCTGAACGTTACAATTCACTATCATTTTTGCGTCGGATTCGAAAATCTAGACTCACAGGAGAAGGACCATGTGGTGCCCGAGGCAGCGATATCCCCTTGGAGACAAGTAGGCTGGAGGCCGATGTATTGAATCTCGACGCAATTTGAGTGTTCCATCGGCATTAGGAGGCCCTGAACGTTATAATTAACTATCATTTTTGCGTCGGATTCGATAATCTAAACTCACAGGAGAACGACCATAAGGTGCCCGAGGCAGCAATAGACCCTTGGAGACAAGTCGGCTGGAGGCCGATGTATTGAATCTCGACGCAATTTGAGTGTTCCATCGGCATTAGGAGGCCCTGAACGTTACAATTAACTATCATTTTTGCGTCGGGTTCGAAAATCTAGACTCACAGGAGAACGACCATAAGGTGCCCGAGGCAGCAATAGACCCTTGGAGACAAGTCGGCTGGAGGCCGATGTATTGAATCTCGACGCAATTTGAGTGTTCCATCGTCATTACAAGGCCCTGAACGTTACAATTAACTATCATTTTTGCGTCGGGTTCGAAAATCTAGGCTCACAGGAGAACGACCATAAGGTGCCCGAGGCAGTAATAGACCCTTGGAGACAAGTCGGCTGGAGGCCGATGTATTGAATCTCGACGCAATTTGAGTGTTCCATCGGCATTAGGAGGCCCTGAACGTTACAATTAACTATCATTTTAGCGTCGGGTTCGAAAATCTAGACTCGCAGGAGAACGACCATAAGGTGCCCGAGGCAGCAATAGACCCTAGGAGACAAGTCGGCTGGAGGACGATGTATTGAATCTCGACGCAATTTGAGAGTTCCATCGTCATTAGGCGGCCCTGAACGTTACAATTAACTATCATTTTTGCGTCGGATTCGAAAATCTAGAATTACAAGAGAAAGACCATAAAGTGCCCGAGGCAGCTTTAGATCCTTGGTGACAAGTCGGCTGGAGGACGATGTATTGTATCTCGACGCAATTTGAGTGTTCCATCGTCATTACAAGGCCCTGAACGTTACAATTAACTATCATTTTTTCGTCGGATTCGAAAATCTAGACTCACAGGACAACGACCATAAGGTGCCCGAGGCAGCAATAGACCCTTGGAGACAAGTCGGCTGGAGGACGATGTATTGGATCGCGACGCAATTAGAGTCTTCTATCGTCATTAGGAGGCGCTGAACGTTACAATTCACTATCATTTTTGCGTCGGATTCGAAAATCTAGACTCACAGGAGAAGGACCATGTGGTGAACGAGGCAGCGATATCCCCTTGGAGACAAGTAGGCTGGAGGCCGATGTATTGAATCTCGACGCAATTTGAGTGTTCCATCGTCATTAGAAGGCCCTGAACGTTACAATTAACTATCACTTTTGCGTCGGATTCGAAAATCTAGACTCACAGGACAACGACCATAAGGTGCCCGAGGCAGCAATAGACCCTTGGAGACAAGTCGGCTGGAGGACGATGTATTGGATCGCGACGCAATTTGAGTCTTCTATCGTCATTAGGAGGCGCTGAACGTTACAATTCACTATCATTTTTGCGTCGGATTCGAAAATCTAGACTCACAGGAGAAGGACCATGTGGTGCCCGAGGCAGCGATATCCCCTTGGAAACAAGTAGGCTGGAGGCCGGTGTATTGAATCTCGACGCAATTTGAGTGTTCCATCGGCATTAGGAGGCCCTGAACGTTATAATTAACTATCATTTTTGTGTCGGATTCGATAATCTAAACTCACAGGAGAACGACCATAAGGTGCCCGAGGCAGCAATAGACCCTTGGAGACAAGTCGGCTGGAGGCCGATGTATTGAATCTCGACGCAATTTGAGTGTTCCATCGGCATTAGGAGGCCCTGAACGTTACAATTAACTATCATTTTTGCGTCGGGTTCGAAAATCTAGACTCACAGGAGAACGACCATAAGGTGCCCGAGGCAGCAATAGACCCTTGGAGACAAGTCGGCTGGAGGACGATGTATTGAATCTCGACGCAATTTGAGTGTTCCATCGTCATTAGAAGGCCCTGAACGTTACAATTAACTATCATTTTTGCGTCGGATTCGAAAATCTAGACTCACAGGACAACGACCATAAGGAGCCCGAGGCAGCAATAGACCCTTGGAGACAAGTCGGCTGGAGGCCGATGTATTGAATCTCGACGCAATTTGAGTGTTCCATCGTCATTACAAGGCCCTGAACATTACAATTAACTATCATTTTTGCGTCGGATTCGAAAATCTAGACTCACAGGAGAACGACCATAAGGTGCCCGAGGCAGCAATAGACCCTTGGAGACAAGTCGGCTGGAGGACGATGTATTGGATCGCGACGCAATTTGAGTCTTCTATCGTCATTAGGAGGCGCTGAACGTTACAATTCACTATCATTTTTGCGTCGGATTCGAAAATCTAGACTCAAAGGAGAACGACCATAAGGTGCCCGAGGCAGCAATAGACCCTTGGAGACAAGTCGGCTGGAGGCCGATGTATTGAATCTCGACGCAATTTGAGTGTTCCATCGTCATTAGAAGGCCCTGAACGTTACAATTAACTATCATTTTTGCGTCGGGTTCGAAAATCTAGACTCACAGGAGAACGACCATAAGGTGCCCGAGGCAGCAATAGACCCTTGGAGACAAGTCGGCTGGAGGCCGATGTATTGAATCTCGACGCAATTTGAGTGTTCCATCGTCATTACAAGGCCCTGAGCGTTACAATTAACTATCATTTTTGCGTCGGATTCGAAAATCTAGACTCACAGGAGAACGACCATAAGGTGCCCGAGGCAGCAATAGACCCTTGGAGACAAGTCGGCTGGAGGACGATGTATTGGATCGCGACGCAATTTGAGTCTTCTATCGTCATTAGGAGGCGCTGACCGTTACAATTCACTATCATTTTTGCGTCGGATTCGAAAATCTAGACTCACAGGAGAACGACCATAAGGTGCCCGAGGTAGCAATAGACCCTTGGAGACAAGTCGGCTGGAGGACGATGTATTGGATCGCGACGCAATTTGAGTCTTCTATCGTCATTAGGAGGCGCTGAAAGTTACAATTCACTATCACTTTTGCGTCGGATTCGAAAATATAAACTCACAGGAGAACGACCATAATGTGCCCGAGGCAGCAATAGACCCTTGGAGACAAGTCGGCTGGAGGCCGATGTATTGAATCTCGACGCAATTTCAGTGTTCCATCGGCATTAGGAGGCCCTGAACGTTACAATTAACTATCATTTTTGCGTCGGGTTCGAAAATCTAGACTCACAGGAGAACGACCATAAGGTGCCCGAGGCAGCAATAGACCCTTGGAGACAAGTCGGCTGGAGGCCGATGTATTGAATCTCGACGCAATTTGAGTGTTCCATCGGCATTAGGAGGCTCTGAACGTTACAATTAACTATCATTTTTGCGTCGGATTCGAAAATCTAGACTCACAGGAGAACGACCATAAGGTGCCCGAGGCAGCAATAGACCCTTGGAGACAAGTCGGCTGGAGGACGATGTATTGGATCGCGACGCAATTTGAGTCTTCTATCGTCATTAGGAGGCGCTGAACGTTACAATTCACTATCATTTTTGCGTCGGATTCGAAAATCTAGACTCACAGGAGAAGGACCATGTGGTGCCCGAGGCAGCGATATCCCCTTGGAGACAAGTAGGCTGGAGGCCGATGTATTGAATCTCGACGCAATTTGAGTGTTCCATCGGCATTACAAGGCCCTGAACGTTACAATTAACTATCATTTTTGCGTCGGATTCGAAAATCGAGACTCACAGGACAACGACCATAAGGTGCCCGAGGCAGCAATAGACCCTTGGAGACAAGTCGGCTGGAGGCCGATGTATTGAATCTCGACGCAATTTGAGTGTTCCATCGTCATTACAAGGCCCTGAACGTTACAATTAACTATCATTTTTGCGTCGGATTCGAAAATCTAGACTCACAGGAGAACGACCATAAGGTGCCCGAGGCAGCAGTAGACCCTTGGAGACAAGTCGGCTGGAGGACGATGTATTGGATCGCGACGCAATTTGAGTCTTCTATCGTCATTAGGAGGCGCTGAACGTTACAATTCACTATCATTTTTGCGTCGGATTCGAAAATCTAGACTCACAGGAGAAGGACCATGTGGTGCCCGAGGCAGCGATATCCCCTTGGAGACAAGTAGGCTGGAGGCCGATGTATTGAATCTCGACGCAATTTGAGTGTTCCATCGTCATTAGAAGGCCCTGAACGTTACAATTACCTATCAGTTTTGCGTCGGATTCGAAAATCTAGACTCACAGGACAACGACCATAAGGTGCCCGAGGCAGCAATAGACCCTTGGAGACAAGTCGGCTGAAGGCCGATGTATTGAATCTCGACGCAATTTGAGTGTTCCATCGTCATTACAAGGCCCTGAACGTTACAATTAACTATCACTTTTCCGTCGGATTCGAAAATCTAGACTCACAGGAGAACGACCATAAGGTGCCCGATGCAGCAATAGACCCTTGGAGACAAGTCGGCTGGAGGCCGATGTATTGAATCTCGACGCAATTTGAGTGTTCCATCGGCATTAGGAGGCCCTGAACGTTACAATTAACTATCATTTTTGCGTCGGGTTCGAAAATCTAGAGTCACAGGAGAACGACCATAAGGTGCCCGAGGCAGCAATAGACCCTTGGAGACAAGTCGGCTGGAGGCCGATGTATTGAATCTCGACGCAATTTGAGTGTTCCATCGGCATTAGGAGGCCCTGAACGTTACAATTAACTATCATTTTAGCGTCGGGTTCGAAAATCTAGACTCACAGGAGAACGACCATAAGGTGCCCGAGGCAGCAATAGACCCTTGGAGACAAGTCGGCTGGAGGACGATGTATTGAATCTCGACGCAATTTGAGAGTTCCATCGTCATTAGGCGGCCCTGAACGTTACAATTAACTATCATTTTTGCGTCAGATTCGAAAATCTAGAATTACAAGGGAACGACCATAAAGTGCCCGAGGCAGCATTAGATCCTTGGAGACAAGTCGGCTGGAGGACGATGTATTGTATCTCGACGCAATTTGAGTGTTCCATCGTCATTAGAAGGCGCTGAACGTTACAATTCACTATCATTTTTGCGTCGGATTCGAAAATCTAGACTCACAGGAGAAGGACCATGTGGTGCCCGAGGCAGCGATATCCCCTTGGAGACAAGTAGGCTGGAGGCCGATGTATTGAATCTCGACGCAATTTGAGTGTTCCATCGTCATTAGAAGGCCCTGAACGTTACAATTAACTATCATTTTTGCGTCGGATTCGAAAATCTAGACTCACAGGACAACGACCGTAAGGTGCCCGAGGCAGCAATAGACCCTTGGAGTCAAGTCGGCTGGAGGCCGATGTATTGAATCGCGACGCAATTTGAGTGTTCCATCGGCATTAGGAGGCCCTGAACGTTATAATTAACTATCATTTTTGCGTCGGATTCGATAATCTAAACTCACAGGAGAACGACCATAAGGTGCCCGAGGCAGCAATAGACCCTTGGAGACAAGTCGGCTGGAGGCCGATGTATTGAATCTCGACGCAATTTGAGTGTTCCATCGTCATTACAAGGCCCTGAACGTTACAATTAACTATCATTTTTGCGTCGGATTTGAAAATCTAGACTCACAGGTGAACGATCATAAGGTGCCCGAGGCAGCAATAGACCCTTGGAGACAAGTCGGCTGGAGGCCGATGTATTGAATCTCGACGCAATTTGAGTGTTCCATCGTCATTAGAAGGCCCTGAACGTTACAATTAACTATCATTTTTGCGTCGGATTCGAAAATCTAGACTCACAGGACAACGACCATAAGGTGCCCGAGGCAGCAATAGACCCTTGGAGACAAGTCGGCTGGAGGCCGATGTATTGAATCTCGACGCAATTTGAGTGTTCCATCGTCATTACAAGGCCCTGAACGTTACAATTAACTATCATTTTTGCGTCGGATTCGAAAATCTAGACTCACAGGAGAACGACCATAAGGTGCCCGAGGCAGCAATAGACCCTTGGAGACAAGTCGGCTGGAGGACGATGTATTGAATCTCGACGCAATTTGAGTGTTCCATCGTCATTAGAAGGCCCTGAACGTTACAATTAACTATCATTTTTTGCGTCGGATTCGAAAATCTAGACTCACAGGACAACGACCATAAGGTGCCCGAGGCAGCAATAGACCCTTGGAGACAAGTCGGCTGGAGGCCGATGTATTGAATCTCGACGCAATTTGAGTGTTCCATCGTCATTACAAGGCCCTGAACGTTACAATTAACTATCATTTTTGCGTCGGATTCGAAAATCTAGACTCACAGGCGAACGACCATAAGGTGCCCGAGGCAGCAGTAGACCCTTGGAGACAAGTCGGCTGGAGGACGATGTATTGGATCGCGACGCAATTTGAGTCTTCTGTCGTCATTAGGAGGCGCTGAACGTTACAATTCACTATCATTTTTGCGTCGGATTCGAAAATCTAGACTTACAGGAGAAGGATCATATTGTGATCGAGACAGCAATATCCCCTAGGAGACAAGTCGGCTGGTGGACGATGTATTGAATCTCGACGCAATTTGAGTGTCCCATCGTCATTAGGAGGCCCTTAACCTTACAATTAACTATCATTTTTGCGTCGGATTCGATAATCTAAACTCACAGGAGAACGACCATAAGGTGCCCGAGGCAGCAATAGACCCTTGGAGACAAGTCGGCTGGAGGCCGATGTATTGAATCTCGACGCAATTTGAGTGTTCCATCGTCATTACAAGGCCCTGAACGTTACAATTAACTATCATTTTTGCGTCGGATTCGAAAATCTAGACTCACAGGAGAACGACCATAAGGTGCCCGAGGCAGCAATAGACCCTTGGAGACAAGTCGGCTGGAGGCCGATGTATTGAATCTCGACGCAATTTGAGTGTTCCATCGGCATTAGGAGGCCCTGAACGTTATAATTAACTATCATTTTTGCGTCGGATTCGATAATCTAAACTCACAGGAGAACGACCATAAGGTGCCCGAGGCAGCAATAGACCCTTGGAGACAAGTCGGCTGGAGGCCGATGTATTGAATCTCGACGCAATTTGAGTGTTCCATCGTCATTAGAAGGCCCTGAACGTTACAATTAATTATCATTTTTGCGTCGGATTCGAAAATCTAGACTCACAGGAGAACGACCATAAGGTGCCCGAGGCAGCAATAGACCCTTGGAGACAAGTCGGCTGGAGGACGATGTATTGGATCGCGACGCAATTTGAGTCTTCTATCGTCATTAGGAGGCGCTGAACGTTACAATTAACTATCATTTTTGCGTCGGATTCGAAAATCTAGACTCACAGGAGAACGACCATAAGGTGCCCGAGGCAGCAATAGACCCTTGGAGACAAGTCGGCTGGAGGCCGATGTATTGAATCTCGACGCAATTTGAGTGTTCCATCGTCATTACAAGGCCCTGAACGTTACAATTAACTATCATTTTTGCGTCGGATTCGAAAATCTAGACTCACAGGAGAACGACCATAAGGTGCCCGAGGCAGCAATAGACCCTTGGAGACAAGTCGGCTGGAGGACGATGTATTGAATCTCGACGCAATTTGAGTGTTCCATCGTCATTAGAAGGCCCTGAACGTTACAATTAACTATCATTTTTGCGTCGGATTCGAAAATCTAGACTCACAGGACAACGACCATAAGGTGCCCGAGGCAGCAATAGACCCTTGGAGACAAGTCGGCTGGAGGCCGATGTATTGAATCTCGACGCAATTTGAGTGTTCCATCGTCATTACAAGGCCCTGAACGTTACAATTAACTATCATTTTTGCGTAGGATTCGAAAATCTAGACTCACAGGAGAAGGACCATGTGGTGCCCGAGGCAGCGATATCCCCTTGGAGACAAGTAGGCTGGAGGCCGATGTATTGAATCTCGACGCAATTTGAGTGTTCCATCGTCATTAGAAGGCCCTGAACGTTACAATTAACTATCATTTTTGCGTCGGATTCGAAAATCTAGACTCACAGGACAACGACCATAAGGTGCCAGAGGCAGCAATGGATCCTTGGAGACTAGTCGGCTGGAGGACGATGTATTGAATCTCGACATAATTTGAGTGTTCCATCGGCATTAGGAGGCCCTGAACGTTATAATTAACTATCATTTTTGCGTCGGATTCGATAATCTAAACTCACAGGAGAACGACCATAAGGTGCCCGAGGCAGCAATAGACCCTTGGAGACAAGTCGGCTGGAGGCCGATGTATTGAATCTCGACGCAATTTGAGTGTTCCATCGTCATTAGGAGGCCCTGAACGTTATAATTAACTATCATTTTTCCGTCGGATTCGGAAATCTAGACTCACAGGAGAACGACCATAAGGTGCCCGATGCAGCAATAGACCCTTGGAGACAAGTCGGCTGGAGGCCGATGTATTGAATCTCGACGCAATTTGAGTGTTCCATCGGCATTAGGAGGCCCTGAACGTTACAATTAACTATCATTTTTGCGTCGGGTTCGAAAATCTAGACTCACAGGAGAACGACCATAAGGTGCCCGAGGCAGCAATAGACCCTTGGAGACAAGTCGGCTGGAGGCCGATGTATTGAATCTCGACGCAATTTGAGTGTTCCATCGGCATTAGGAGGCCCTGAACGTTATTATTAACTATCATTTTTGCGTCGGATTCGATAATCTAGACTCACAGGAGAACGACCATAAGGTGCCCGAGGCAGCAATAGACCATTGGAGACAAGTCGGCTGGAGGACGATGTATTGAATCTCGACGCAATTTGAGAGTTCCATCGTCATTAGGCGGCCCTGAACGTTACAATTAACTATCATTTTTGCGTCGGATTCGAAAATCTAGAATTACAAGAGAACGACCATAAAGTGCCCGAGGCAGCATTAGATCCTTGGAGACAAGTCGGCTGGAGGACGATGTATTGTATCTCGACGCAATTTGAGTGTTCCATCGTCATTAGAAGGCCCTGAACGTTACAATTAACTATCATTTTTGCGTCGGATTCGAAAATCTAGACTCACAGGAGAACGACCATAAGGTGCCCGAGGCAGCAATAGACCCTTGGAGACAAGTCGGCTGGAGGACGATGTATTGGATCGCGACGCAATTTGAGTCTTCTATCGTCATTAGGAGGCGCTGAACGTAACAATTCACTATCATTTTTGCGTCGGATTCGAAAATCTAGACTCACAGGAGAAGGATAATATTGTGCCCGAGACAGCAATATCCCCTTGGAGACAAGTCGGCTGGAGGACGATGTATTGAATCTCGACGCAATTTGAGTGTCCCATCGTCATTAGGAGGCCCTAAACCTTACAATTAACTATCATTTTTGCGTCGGATTCGATAATCTAATCTCACAGGAGAACGACCATAAGGTGCCCGAGGCAGCAATAGACCCTTGGAGACAAGTCGGCTGGAGGACGATGTATTGGATCGCGACGCAATTTGAGTCTTCTATCGTCATTAGGAGGCGCTGAACGTTATTATTAACTATCATTTTTGCGTCGGATTCGATAATCTAGACTCACAGGAGAACGACCATAAGGTGCCCGAGGCAGCAATAGACCCTTGGAGACAAGTCGGCTGGAGGACGATGTACTGAATCTCGACGCAATTTGAGTGTTCCATCGTCATTAGAAGGCCCTGAACGTTACAATTAACTATCATTTTTGCGTCGGATTCGAAAATCTAGACTCACAGGACAACGACCATAAGGTGCCCGAGGCAGCAATAGACCCTTGGAGACAAGTCGGCTGGAGGCCGATGTATTGAATCTCGACGCAATTTGAGTGTTCCATCGTCATTACAAGGCCCTGAACGTTACAATTAACTATCATTTTTGCGTCGGATTCGAAAATCTAGACTCACAGGAGAAGGACCATGTGGTGCCCGAGGCAGCGATATCCCCTTGGAGACAAGTAGGCTGGAGGCCGATGTATTGAATCTCGACGCAATTTGAGTGTTCCATCGTCATTAGAAGGCCCTGAACGTTACAATTAACTATCATTTTTGCGTCGGATTCGAAAATCTAGACTCACAGGACAACGACCATAAGGTGCCAGAGGCAGCAATGGACCCTTGGAGACAAGTCGGCTGGAGGACGATGTATTGAATCTCGACATAATTTGAGTGTTCCATCGGCATTAGGAGGCCCTGAACGTTATAATTAACTATCATTTTTGCGTCGGATTCGATAATCTAAACTCACAGGAGAACGACCATAAGGTGCCCGAGGCAGCAATAGACCCTTGGAGACAAGTCGGCTGGAGGCCGATGTATTGAATCTCGACGCAATTTGAGTGTTCCATCGTCATTACGAGGCCCTGAACGTTATAATTAACTATCATTTTTCCGTCGGATTCGGAAATCTAGACTCACAGGAGAACGACCATAAGGTGCCCGATGCAGCAATAGACCCATGGAGACAAGTCGGCTGGAGGCCGAAGTATTGAATCTCTACGCAATTTGAGTGTTCCATCGGCATTAGGAGGCCCTGAACGTTACAATTAACTATCATTTTTGCGTCGGGTTCGAAAATCTAGACTCACAGGAGAACGACCATAAGGTGCCCGAGGCAGCAATAGACCCTTGGAGACAAGTCGGCTGGAGGCCGATGTATTGAATCTCGACGCAATTTGAGTGTTCCATCGGCATTAGGAGGCCCTGAACGTTATTATTAACTATCATTTTTGCGTCGGATTCGATAATCTAGACTCACAGGAGAACGACCATAAGGTGCCCGAGGCAGCAATAGACCCTTGGAGACAAGTCGGCTGGAGGACGATGTATTGAATGTCGACGCAATTTGAGAGTTCCATCGTCATTAGGCGGCCCTGAACGTTACAATTAACTATCATTTTTGCGTCGGATTCGAAAATCTAGAATTACAAGAGAACGACCATAAAGTGCCCGAGGCAGCATTAGATCCTTGGAGACAAGTCGGCTGGAGGACGATGTATTGTATCTCGACGCAATTTGAGTGTTCCATCGTCATTAGAAGGCCCTGAACGTTACAATTAACTATCATTTTTGCGTCGGATTCGAAAATCTAGACTCACAGGAGAACGACCATAAGGTGCCCGAGGCAGCAATAGACCCTTGGAGACAAGTCGGCTGGAGGACGATGTATTGGATCGCGACGCAATTTGAGTCTTCTATCGTCATTAGGTGGCGCTGAACGTTACAATTCACTATCATTTTTGCGTCGGATTCGAAAATCTAGACTCACAGGAGAAGGATAATATTGTGCCCGAGACAGCAATATCCCCTTGGAGACAAGTCGGCTGGAGGACGATGTATTGAATCTCGACGCAATTTGAGTGTCCCATCGTCATTAGGAGGCCCTAAACCTTACAATTAACTATCATTTTTGCGTCGGATTCGATAATCTAATCTCACAGGAGAACGACCATAAGGTGCCCGAGGCAGCAATAGACCCTTGGAGACAAGTCGGATGGAGGACGATGTATTGGATCGCGACGTAATTTGAGTCTTCTATCGTTATTATGAGGCGCTGAACGTTACAATTCACTATCATTTTTGCGTCGGATTCGAAAATCTAGACTCACAGGAGAAGGACCATGTGGTGCCCGAGGCAGCGATATCCCCTTGGAGACAAGTAGGCTGGAGGCCGATGTATTGAATCTCGACGCAATTTGAGTGTTCCATCGTCATTAGAAATCCCTGAACGTTACAATTAACTATCATTTTTGCGTCGGATTCGAAAATCTAGACTCACAGGAGAACGACCATAAGGTGCCCGAGGCAGCAATAGACCCTTGGAGACAAGTCGGCTGGAGGCCGATGTATTGAATCTCGACGCAATTTGAGTGTTCCATCGGCATTAGGAGGCCCTGAACGTTATAATTAACTATCATTTTTGCGTCGGATTCGATAATCTAAACTCACAGGAGAACGACCATAAGGTGCCCGAGGCAGCAATAGACCCTTGGAGACAAGTCGGCTGGAGGCCGATGTATTGAATCTCGACGCAATTTGAGTGTTCCATCGTCATTACAAGGCCCTGAACGTTACAATTAACTATCATTTTTGCGTCGGATTCGAAAATCTAGACTCACAGGAGAACGACCATAAGGTGCCCGAGGCAGCAATAGACCCTTGGAGACAAGTCGGCTGGAGGCCGATGTATTGAATCTCGACGAAATTTGAGTGTTCCATCGGCATTAGGAGGCCCTGAACGTTATAATTAACTATCATTTTTGCGTCGGATTCGATAATCTAAACTCACAGGAGAACGACCATAAGGTGCCCGAGGCAGCAATAGACCCTTGGAGACAAGTCGGCTGGAGGCCGATGTATTGAATCTCGACGCAATTTGAGTGTTCCATCGTCATTACAAGGCCCTGAACGTTACAATTAACTATCATTTTTGCGTCGGATTCGAAAATCTAGACTCACAGGAGAACGACCATAAGGTGCCCGAGGCAGCAATAGACCCTTGGAGACAAGTCGGCTGGAGGACGATGTATTGGATCGCGACGCAATTTGAGTCTTCTATCGTCATTAGGAGGCGCTGAGCGTTACAATTAACTATCATTTTTGCGTCGGATTCGAAAATCTAGACTCACAGGACAACGACCATAAGGTGCCCGAGGCAGCAATAGACCCTTGGAGACAAGTCGGCTGGATGCCGATGTATTGAATCTCGACGCAATTTGAGTGTTCCATCGTCATTACAAGGCCCTGAACGTTACAATTAACTATCATTTTTGCGTCGGATTCGAAATTCTAGACTCACAGGAGAACGACCATAAGGTGCCCGAGGCAGCAATAGACCCTTGGAGACAAGTCGGCTGGAGGACGATGTATTGAATCTCGACGCAATTTGAGTGTTCCATCGTCATTAGAAGGCCCTGAACGTTACAATTAACTATCATTTTTGCGTCGGATTCGAAAATCTAGACTCACAGGACAACGACCATAAGGTGCCCGAGGCAGCAATAGACCCTTGGAGACAAGTCGGCTAGAGGCCGATGTATTGAATCTCGACGCAATTTGAGTGTTCCATCGTCATTACAAGGCCCTGAACGTTACAATTAACTATCATTTTTGCGTCGGATTCGAAAATCTAGACTCACAGGAGAAGGACCATAAGGTGCCCGATGCAGCAATAGACCCTTGGAGACAAGTCGGCTGGAGGCCGAATTATTGAATCTCGACGCAATTTGAGTGTTCCATCGGCATTAGGAGGCCCTGAACGTTACAATTAACTATCATTTTTGCGTCGGGTTCGAAAATCTAGACTCACAGCGAGAACGACCATAAGGTGCCCGAGGCAGCAATAGACCCTTGGAGACAAGTCGGCTGGAGGCCGATGTATTGAATCTCGACGCAATTTGAGTGTTCCATCGGCATTAGGAGGCCCTGAACGTTATTATTAACTGTCATTTTTGCGTCGGATTCGATAATCTAGACTCACAGGAGAACGACCATAAGGTGCCCGAGGCAGCAATAGACCCTTGGAGACAAGTCGGCTGGAGGACGATGTATTGAATCTCGACGCAATTTGAGAGTTCCATCGTCATTAGGCGGCCCTGAACGTTACAATTAACTATCATTTTTGCGTCGGATTCGAAAATCTAGAATTACAAGAGAACGACCATAAAGTGCCCGAGGCAGCATTAGATCCTTGGAGACAAGTCGGCTGGAGGACGATGTATTGTATCTCGACGCAATTTGAGTGTTCCATCGTCATTAGAAGGCCCTGAACGTTACAATTAACTATCATTTTTGCGTCGGATTCGAAAATCTAGACTCACAGGAGAACGACCATAAGGTGCCCGAGGCAGCAATAGACCCTTGGAGACAAGTCGGCTGGAGGACGATGTATTGGATCGCGACGCAATTTGAGTCTTCTATCGTCATTAGGAGGCGCTGAACGTTACAATTCACTATCATTTTTGCGTCGGATTCGAAAATCTAGACTCACAGGAGAAGGATAATATTGTGCCCGAGACAGCATAATCCCCTTGGAGACAAGTCGGCTGGAGGACGATGTATTGAATCTCGACGCAATTTGAGTGTCCCATCGTCATTAGGAGGCCCTAAACCTTACAATTAACTATCATTTTTGCGTCGGATTCGATAATCTAATCTCACAGGAGAACGACCATAAGGTGCCCGAGGCAGCAATAGACCCTTGGAGACAAGTCGGCTGGAGGACGATGTATTGGATCGCGACGCAATTTGAGTCTTCTATCGTCATTAGGAGGCGCTGAACGTTATTATTAACTATCATTTTTGCGTCGGATTCGATAATCTAGACTCACAGGAGAACGACCATAAGGTGCCCGAGGCAGCAATAGACCCTTGGAGACAAGTCGGATGGAGGACGATGTATTGGATCGCGACGTAATTTGAGTCTTCTATCGTCATTATGAGGCGCTGAACGTTACAATTCACTATCATTTTTGCGTCGGATTCGAAAATCTAGACTCACAGGAGAAGGACCATGTGGTGCCCGAGGCAGCGATATCCCCTTGGAGACAAGTAGGCTGGAGGCCGATGTATTGAATCTCTACGCAATTTGAGTGTTCCATCGGCATTAGGAGGCCCTGAACGTTACAATTAACTATCATTTTTGCGTCGGGTTCGAAAATCTAGACTCACAGGAGAACGACCATAAGGTGCCCGAGGCAGCAATAGACCCTTGGAGACAAGTCGGCTGGAGGCCGATGTATTGAATCTCGACGCAATTTGAGTGTTCCATCGGCATTAGGAGGCCCTGAACGTTATTATTAACTATCATTTTTGCGTCGGATTCGATAATCTAGACTCACAGGAGAACGACCATAAGGTGCCCGAGGCAGCAATAGACCCTTGGAGACAAGTCGGCTGGAGGACGATGTATTGAATGTCGACGCAATTTGAGAGTTCCATCGTCATTAGGCGGCCCTGAACGTTACAATTAACTATCATTTTTGCGTCGGATTCGAAAATCTAGAATTACAAGAGAACGACCATAAAGTGCCCGAGGCAGCATTAGATCCTTGGAGACAAGTCGGCTGGAGGACGATGTATTGTATCTCGACGCAATTTGAGTGTTCCATCGTCATTAGAAGGCCCTGAACGTTACAATTAACTATCATTTTTGCGTCGGATTCGAAAATCTAGACTCACAGGAGAACGACCATAAGGTGCCCGAGGCAGCAATAGACCCTTGGAGACAAGTCGGCTGGAGGACGATGTATTGGATCGCGACGCAATTTGAGTCTTCTATCGTCATTAGGTGGCGCTGAACGTTACAATTCACTATCATTTTTGCGTCGGATTCGAAATTCTAGACTCACAGGAGAAGGATAATATTGTGCCCGAGACAGCAATATCCCCTTGGAGACAAGTCGACTGGAGGACGATGTATTGAATCTCGACGCAATTTGAGTGTCCCATCGTCATTAGGAGGCCCTAAACCTTACAATTAACTATCATTTTTGCGTCGGATTCGATAATCTAAACTCACAGGAGAACGACCATAAGGTGCCCGAGGCAGCAATAGACCCTTGGAGACTAGTCGGATGGAGGACGATGTATTGGATCGCGACGTAATTTGAGTCTTCTATCGTTATTATGAGGCGCTGAACGTTACAATTCACTATCATTTTTGCGTCGGATTCGAAAATCTAGACTCACAGGAGAAGGACCATGTGGTGCCCGAGGCAGCGATATCCCCTTGGAGACAAGTAGGCTGGAGGCCGATGTATTGAATCTCGACGCAATTTGAGTGTTCCATCGTCATTAGAAATCCCTGAACGTTACAATTAACTATCATTTTTGCGTCGGATTCGAAAATCTAGACTCACAGGAGAACGACCATAAGGTGCCCGAGGCAGCAATAGACCCTTGGAGACAAGTCGGCTGGAGGCCGATGTATTGAATCTCGACGCAATTTGAGTGTTCCATCGGCATTAGGAGGCCCTGAACGTTATAATTAACTATCATTTTTGCGTCGGATTCGATAATCTAAACTCACAGGAGAACGACCATAAGGTGCCCGAGGCAGCAATAGACCCTTGGAGACAAGTCGGCTGGAGGCCGATGTATTGAATCTCGACGCAATTTGAGTGTTCCATCGTCATTACAAGGCCCTGAACGTTACAATTAACTATCATTTTTGCGTCGGATTCGAAAATCTAGACTCACAGGAGAACGACCATAAGGTGCCCGAGGCAGCAATAGACCCTTGGAGACAAGTCGGCTGGAGGCCGATGTATTGAATCTCGACGCAATTTGAGTGTTCCATCGGCATTAGGAGGCCCTGAACGTTATAATTAACTATCATTTTTGCGTCGGATTCGATAATCTAAACTCACAGGAGAACGACCATAAGGTGCCCGAGGCAGCAATAGACCCTTGGAGACAAGTCGGCTGGAGGCCGATGTATTGAATCTCGACGCAATTTGAGTGTTCCATCGTCATTACAAGGCCCTGAACGTTACAATTAACTATCATTTTTGCGTCGGATTCGAAAATCTAGACTCACAGGAGAACGACCATAAGGTGCCCGAGGCAGCAATAGACCCTTGGAGACAAGTCGGCTGGAGGACGATGTATTGGATCGCGACGCAATTTGAGTCTTCTATCGTCATTAGGAGGCGCTGAGCGTTACAATTAACTATCATTTTTGCGTCGGATTCGAAAATCTAGACTCACAGGACAACGACCATAAGGTGCCCGAGGCAGCAATAGACCCTTGGAGACAAGTCGGCTGGATGCCGATGTATTGAATCTCGACGCAATTTGAGTGTTCCATCGTCATTACAAGGCCCTGAACGTTACAATTAACTATCATTTTTGCGTCGGATTCGAAATTCTAGACTCACAGGAGAACGACCATAAGGTGCCCGAGGCAGCAATAGACCCTTGGAGACAAGTCGGCTGGAGGACGATGTATTGAATCTCGACGCAATTTGAGTGTTCCATCGTCATTAGAAGGCCCTGAACGTTACAATTAACTATCATTTTTGCGTCGGATTCGAAAATCTAGACTCACAGGACAACGACCATAAGGTGCCCGAGGCAGCAATAGACCCTTGGAGACAAGTCGGCTAGAGGCCGATGTATTGAATCTCGACGCAATTTGAGTGTTCCATCGTCATTACAAGGCCCTGAACGTTACAATTAACTATCATTTTTGCGTCGGATTCGAAAATCTAGACTCACAGGAGAAGGACCATAAGGTGCCCGATGCAGCAATAGACCCTTGGAGACAAGTCGGCTGGAGGCCGAATTATTGAATCTCGACGCAATTTGAGTGTTCCATCGGCATTAGGAGGCCCTGAACGTTACAATTAACTATCATTTTTGCGTCGGGTTCGAAAATCTAGACTGACAGGAGAACGACCATAAGGTGCCCGAGGCAGCAATAGACCCTTGGAGACAAGTCGGCTGGAGGCCGATGTATTGAATCTCGACGCAATTTGAGTGTTCCATCGGCATTAGGAGGCCCTGAACGTTATTATTAACTGTCATTTTTGCGTCGGATTCGATAATCTAGACTCACAGGAGAACGACCATAAGGTGCCCGAGGCAGCAATAGACCCTTGGAGACAAGTCGGCTGGAGGACGATGTATTGAATCTCGACGCAATTTGAGAGTTCCATCGTCATTAGGCGGCCCTGAACGTTACAATTAACTATCATTTTTGCGTCGGATTCGAAAATCTAGAATTACAAGAGAACGACCATAAAGTGCCCGAGGCAGCATTAGATCCTTGGAGACAAGTCGGCTGGAGGACGATGTATTGTATCTCGACGCAATTTGAGTGTTCCATCGTCATTAGAAGGCCCTGAACGTTACAATTAACTATCATTTTTGCGTCGGATTCGAAAATCTAGACTCACAGGAGAACGACCATAAGGTGCCCGAGGCAGCAATAGACCCTTGGAGACAAGTCGGCTGGAGGACGATGTATTGGATCGCGACGCAATTTGAGTCTTCTATCGTCATTAGGAGGCGCTGAACGTTACAATTCACTATCATTTTTGCGTCGGATTCGAAAATCTAGACTCACAGGAGAAGGATAATATTGTGCCCGAGACAGCATAATCCCCTTGGAGACAAGTCGGCTGGAGGACGATGTATTGAATCTCGACGCAATTTGAGTGTCCCATCGTCATTAGGAGGCCCTAAACCTTACAATTAACTATCATTTTTGCGTCGGATTCGATAATCTAATCTCACAGGAGAACGACCATAAGGTGCCCGAGGCAGCAATAGACCCTTGGAGACAAGTCGGCTGGAGGACGATGTATTGGATCGCGACGCAATTTGAGTCTTCTATCGTCATTAGGAGGCGCTGAACGTTATTATTAACTATCATTTTTGCGTCGGATTCGATAATCTAGACTCACAGGAGAACGACCATAAGGTGCCCGAGGCAGCAATAGACCCTTGGAGACAAGTCGGCTGGAGGACGATGTACTGAATCTCGACGCAATTTGAGTGTTCCATCGTCATTAGAAGGCCCTGAACGTTACAATTAACTATCATTTTTGCGTCGGATTCGAAAATCTAGACTCACAGGACAACGACCATAAGGTGCCCGAGGCAGCAATAGACCCTTGGAGACAAGTCGGCTGGAGGCCGATGTATTGAATCTCGTCGCAATTTGAGTGTTCCATCGTCATTACAAGGCCCTGAACGTTACAATTAACTATCATTTTTGCGTCGGATTCTAAAATCTAGACTCACAGGAGAAGGACCATGTGGTGCCCGAGGCAGCGATATCCCCTTGGAGACAAGTAGGCTGGAGGCCGATGTATTGAATCTCGACGCAATTTGAGTGTTCCATCGTCATTAGAAGGCCCTGAACGTTACAATTAACTATCATTTTTTGCGTCGGATTCGAAAATCTAGACTCACAGGACAACGACCATAAGGTGCCCGAGGCAGCAATAGACCCTTGGAGACAAGTCGGATGGAGGACGATGTATTGGATCGCGACGTAATTTGAGTCTTCTATCGTCATTATGAGGCGCTGAACGTTACAATTCACTATCATTTTTGCGTCGGATTCGAAAATCTAGACTCACAGGAGAAGGACCATGTGGTGCCCGAGGCAGCGATATCCCCTTGGAGACAAGTAGGCTGGAGGTCGATGTATTGAATCTCGACGCAATTTGAGTGTTCCATCGTCATTAGAAGGCCCTGAACGTTACAATTAACATCATTTTTGCGTCGGATTCGAAAATCTAAACTCACAGGAGAACGACCATAAGGTGCCCGAGGCAGCAATAGACCCTTGGAGACAAGTCGGCTGGAGGCCGATGTATTGAATCTCGACGCAATTTGAGTGTTCCATCGTCATTACAAGGCCCTGAACGTTACAATTAACTATCATTTTTGCGTCGGATTCGAAAATCTAGACTCACAGGAGAAGGACCATAAGGTGCCCGATGTAGCAATAGACCCTGGAGACAAGTCGGCTGGAGGCCGAATTATTGAATCTCGACGCAATTTGAGTCTTCTATCGTCATTAGGAGGCGCTGAACGTTACAATTCACTATCATTTTTGCGTCGG
>NW_025726559.1:52500-60389 GCF_021461395.2 Schistocerca americana | reverse complement strand
ACTCATTTCAGTCTGTGTTTTAATTAATTTTAGGTGGGCCGATCCCGGCGGTACTGCAATGCCGGGCCAACCCGCGACAGAGGTGGAGCAAGCCCCTAGCACTCCGTCATGAGCCAAAAATGAGTTTAATATTCTGGTCCTGCGATGCAGGACGTATCAGATATTAAGCTGATAAGAACAGATACTACACTTTGATCTTAGCCAAAAGGCCGAGAAGCGATAAGGAAAAACCGCAGTGGAAGGGCCTAAATGCTTGCAGCGTGTGCGCTCCACTTGTGGGAGTGACAAACGGTGGTACGGGCCGATATGGCAACAGGCGACCGTCGAAAACATCGCAAAAGCAAGAACAGGAAGGATCGACAATTCACGAGAGCACTCGTCAACAGCCCAGTACTACCCTCCATGTCCAAGAGTAAACTGCGACTCCCATCTGTACGCCGCTAGCTGCCAGGGCAGTGGAGAAGCCGTGAGTCCGCCCCACAGCAGCTCCAGGGCGGCGCGAGCTACATCGGCGCGAGGCTGGCGCGAGCTACACCTAGCCGAGTGCTTGCATCGTCCACCGCCTACTGCATACGTGTGTGTGTGCACACGCATTCTGCGTGCGTGCGGCGACGACGACGACGTTCGCGAGGAGCTAAGGATATAACTCCAAAAAATTTAATTAAAATTATCTGTGGCCGGACCATATGTGACGCCAACGAGGCATCCGAAGGCACCCTTCTGTGCCCACATAAATAACCAGCCTAGTGTAATGCGGCTGCAAGAGCGGTCCAGCTAACCGCAAAAAAAAAAAAAAAAAAATAAATAAATAAATTACGTAAGATAATGTTAAATTAATTACAAGAAATCGTGGTGTGTAAGCAGCTAACTACTGGGCAAATCGACAACTACAACAAGTTTTGCTACCAGCGGAATATCTGATCACTGCAGAATATTAACTCATTTCAGTCTGTGTTTTAATTAATTTTAGGTGGGCCGATCCCGGCGGTACTGCAATGCCGGGCCAACCCGCGACAGAGGTGGAGCAAGCCCCTAGCACTCCGTCATGAGCCAAAAATGAGTTTAATATTCTGGTCCTGCGATGCAGGACGTATCAGATATTAAGCTGATAAGAACAGATACTACACTTTGATCTTAGCCAAAAGGCCGAGAAGCGATAAGGAAAAACCGCAGTGGAAGGGCCTAAATGCTTGCAGCGTGTGCGCTCCACTTGTGGGAGTGACAAACGGTGGTACGGGCCGATATGGCAACAGGCGACCGTCGAAAACATCGCAAAAGCAAGAACAGGAAGGATCGACAATTCACGAGAGCACTCGTCAACAGCCCAGTACTACCCTCCATGTCCAAGAGTAAACTGCGACTCCCATCTGTACGCCGCTAGCTGCCAGGGCAGTGGAGAAGCCGTGAGTCCGCCCCACAGCAGCTCCAGGGCGGCGCGAGCTACATCGGCGCGAGGCTGGCGCGAGCTACACCTAGCCGAGTGCTTGCATCGTCCACCGCCTACTGCATACGTGTGTGTGTGCACACGCATTCTGCGTGCGTGCGGCGACGACGACGACGTTCGCGAGGAGCTAAGGATATAACTCCAAAAAATTTAATTAAAATTATCTGTGGCCGGACCATATGTGACGCCAACGAGGCATCCGAAGGCACCCTTCTGTGCCCACATAAATAACCAGCCTAGTGTAATGCGGCTGCAAGAGCGGTCCAGCTAACCGCAAAAAAAAAAAAAAAAAATAAATAAATAAATTACGTAAGATAATGTTAAATTAATTACAAGAAATCGTGGTGTGTAAGCAGCTAACTACTGGGCAAATCGACAACTACAACAAGTTTTGCTACCAGCGGAATATCTGATCACTGCAGAATATTAACTCATTTCAGTCTGTGTTTTAATTAATTTTAGGTGGGCCGATCCCGGCGGTACTGCAATGCCGGGCCAACCCGCGACAGAGGTGGAGCAAGCCCCTAGCACTCCGTCATGAGCCAAAAATGAGTTTAATATTCTGGTCCTGCGATGCAGGACGTATCAGATATTAAGCTGATAAGAACAGATACTACACTTTTTTTTTTTTTTTTTTTTTTTTTTTTTTTTTGTTTTTTTTTTGTTTTTTTTTTTTTGTTTTTAATTTTTTTTTTTTTTTTGTTTTTTTTTTTTCTTTTTTTTTTTTTTTTTTTTTTTTTTTTTTTTTTTTTTTTTTTTTTTTTGGGCCTCCTTCCTCCCCTACAGCCCTACCTTGTCCTCTCCAAATTTGCCGCCATCCTAGAGTGTCGACGCAGCACGTACAGCAGGGTGCATTGAGTAGCAAGACTTGTTGCCAGGAACGAAATTAAAAGCAAGGGGCATACTCTGCTATGCCGCAATGGGCGACGACACTGGACTCAGAAAGACACCTCACTCTGCAGGTGTGAAGAAATAGTGGTTTGAGAACCAAAAGGAAGAAAGAAAGAAAGATAAAAATGAAAGGAAAGTAAAAAAAAAAAAAAAAAAAACAAAAAAAAAACAAAACAAACAGGGACGGCAGCACACACAAGTGAAAATGAAACTGGCGAGATAATCCCATCGCCTAGAGAATTAACTAAGGAATAAGCTTCTAAGATTGATTGCGTGATTCCTATTTTTCCAATAAAGTTTCTGCAATAATTGTTCCAATTGCGAATCTGGGGGGAGTCAAGTCAGAGATTGGTGCAAAAAAACCAGGGGCAATCCTAGGCAATGCCTGGACAAGGCGCCCTAGGCAACCTGGAACACCGTTTGATATCCATGGATCATTGCAACTTTCAAATACCGGGCAAAAGTGGTCGTATAGTTTCGAGCAGATTCCGCCACGCGATGCTGGCTCCACAGGTAGTCCATGAAAGAGACAGCATCGGCGAGGGAAAGGTCGTAGATCGTGAAAATGGTGTGGCCCAAGAGCCACACCATTGCGTTACGTCTTGGTCGGGGTTGTGTTTGAAGATCAGGTGTAAGGAACCAGTCGGTGGACACATTTGCTGGCGTCGTCCCACCGATCAGCGCTATGAGCACACGTGCAAGGGCCCACACTTCTGTGACGTGGGGGCAGAGGAGGCGATGCTCCCTGGTGTCAACGTCACCACAGCGGCCGCAAGCAGCCGAGGGTCGTAGGCGGATGGCCGCCAGGCGATGGTTAGTGGGGATTAAATTGTTGACTACACGGTACCATAGCGCCGAAACTGCGGTGGGAAGGGCTGAGTTGTTAATATTAGCCCAAACTTGGCGCCAGATGACCGACGGTCGTCTGTCCTCTAATTTATGTGGCGTGGGCTGGCCTCGGAGTGCCTGGTAAAGGCGCTTCGACGTGCGTGCCTTGTCAGTGGCCACTGTGAGGACATAACTGCGGTGGAAGTAATAGTCTCTGACCGTCGTCAGCCGGAACGGAATATGCGTCAAACAGACCGGTGCACGCGCCGAGTGTGGACGATAACGGTCGAAGAGGACCGCTGTAGTCCCACCGGGGTCGGCTTCGCGCAAAGCGGTGACACGGTGTATCAGAAGGGCCGCACATTTCCGGGAAAAGTCAATGAGGCCGAGGCCGCCATCGGCCTTCGGCAACGTACAGGTCAGCGCATCAACCTTGAACAGCGCATGCCGCCACAAGAGCCAGTATACTGCTTGCGAGATGGCTCGGCCGATCTGCTTCGGCAGCGTAAGGAGTTGGGCGACATACCATGCCCGTGAGAGGAGATAACCATTAATCAGCTGGATGCGTTGATGGAGGTCGAGCCGTCGATCAGTGTGGCTTACGCAAAGGCCCCTGATGCGTGTGAGAAGCCGCCGCCACGTGAGGGTCAACATACGCTGCGGACAGGCAGTCACCTCAAGACCCAAGATACGCTGTTCCCCCACAACGCGGTACCAGGGGCGTTCGACGGTCAATGATCGTGGCCCTAGCGGAAGCAACACGGTCTTGTTGGGGTTTAACTGAGCACCGGAGGCCCGTTCATAAACGTCGAGAACGCGGCGAACGGAATCGATGTCCCTGGCGTTAGCAACGAACACACCAACGTCATCGGCGTAGGCTGCACAGCGGAAGGTGACGCCTGGGAGAGCGACACCGTCGACCAACCGGCCAATGTCACGCAGCAAGGGGTCCAGCGCTAAGGCAAACAAATACATCGACAAGGGACACCCCTGTCGAACTGACCGCCTGATGGGAATGGGGCGCGACCGGCAACCGTTCACCACGATAGTGGAATTCGCCCCATCCAAGAAGTGCCGGATGATGCGTATGAAGCGCTCCCCAAAACCCATCCGCGACATAACGCCCAGCAGGTAAGGGTGCGAGACCCTGTCAAAGGCACCGGCGAAGTCCAAGGAAAGAATGGCAGCCGGAGTGCGAGTGTCAGCGGTGAGGAAGACAACATCGCGGTACAGGGAAGCGGCGGTGAAGATGTTCCGACGCGAAACGCCACAGGATTGAGTGGGGCAAAGAACCTTAGTCATCGCCTGTTTGAGACGAGAGGCCACGCATCGTGCCACCAACTTATAGTCAGTGTTAAGGACAGTGATAGGACGCAGGTCTTGAGCTCGACAGTGACCAGTCACCTTTGGAATAAGGGCAATACGTCCAGATAAAAAGTCGGCGGGTAAGTCGCATCCAGCAAAAATCTCCTCGCACATTTTGCAGAAACGGTCGCCGAGCAGGTCCCAAAATTGTTGGTAGAACTCATAAGGGAGACCGTCGGGGCCAGGTGACTTGCATCCCGGACAGGCACGGAGGACAGATGTGAGGTCAGCGAGTGTCAGGGGCTCGGTTAAAGAGCCGCGGTCATGACGATCCAAAGAAGTTGGCACCCCACTGACAAGTGCACGTTGGGCGGCGACGTCGACCTCAACATCCTGGAAGAGGTGCGTGAAATGGTCCGTCAGGTGTTGGAGGACGTCACGGTTGTCCGTGATACGCGCACCATCGTCTGTCTTAAGGCGCAGAATGGTGTTCTTCTTGGCACGAGTTCGTTCAGAGGCAAGGTGATAAATGGATGGCTCCTCGCCTTCAATCAGGGATGCAGAACGACACCGCACCACCATACCATCGGCTTTCTCCCGAGAGAAGCGAAGGATTTGCGCCTTAATTTTGTTGAGGCGCATGTGGAGCTGATCGTACCTGTCAGCAGGAAGAGTCAGGGCGTCAGTGAGACACTGCTGATAGAAGGCCAACGTGCTACGTTTCCAGTGGGCGACGTCGCGACTATATTGCCGGATAACACGTCGCAGCCGGGGCTTCGCACAGCGGAGCCACCAAACCACCGTGGTAGGGTACCGGGAAGTGTCCACGAGACAATCCTGCCACGTTTTCGTGACGAGAGCACGAAGTTCGGGCAGGGATAGATGAAGGGTATTCATCTTCCAAGAGGTGCCACGAGGAACCGGGACGGGACCCGCGATACGCAAGGAACACGAGTACGCACAGTGGTCACTAAAGGCCACGGGTATGACTTGGACGGCACAAAGGGCGGGAGTCAAATCAGCCGAGACATAAACACGATCAATACGGCTGGCTCCAGTGGGATAGATGTGGGTAAATTGCGTGTAGGCGGGATGGAAGTGGCGCCACGTGTCAGTAAGGTCAGCCGCCTGAAGGAGTGAAGCGAGCGCTTCACACCGCATAGGCGTCGGGACCTGGTCAACTCCGGCTACCACACAGTTGAAGTCTCCGCCAAAGACGATAGGGCGACGAGCTGCTAAGAAAGGGGGGAGATCAGACTGAAAAAGTGTTGTTCTATCATGCCTGTGGTTAGCACCTGAAGGAGCATAGACATTTAGAAAAAGGACATCTTGAAGGATACATGCAAGGACGCGACCGTTGGGTAGCGTGGTAACATGGGATGGAGTGAATTCTGATCGGTAGAGCAAAGCAGTACCCCGCCGGGCGTCAGGGTCGATGTTATACAGTGCCTCATAACCAACCAGGTCAGATAGAAAAGGGGCACAAACCTCCTGGAGAAATACCACATCAAACGCACCAAGGCGGAGAAAGTCCTTCAGAGATCGAAGTTTGACCGGGTTGGAGATGGAGTTAATGTTGACCGTTAAAAGGGAGAGGGCTCCCGGCGGACGGTCAAAAGCAGGCATGGGAGAGCAACACAGAGGAGACAACGGCAGATAGGGTCGCGGCCGTAGGGAAGCGGGTGTGGAAACATCCACACCGGAACCCAGCGATATCACCCCGGATGGGAGAAACAAATACGAAGCAGCTCATGTGGGGAAAGGCCCACTCAATCACGCATGTCATCGCCCTCGTCGTCAGCCCAGTTCAGGCCTCCCCCATCGGCAGGATAGTCTGAGCCAGGCGGCGCAGACGCGTCGGACACAGTAGGATGTGAAAGGGTACGAGTACGCTGCATTGGTTGGTCGCTACCCTGGTCATGTTTTCGTTTTGCAGGGATCGCTCCCCGATCTCGCGATGAACTGATAAGAGCCTCTAGTTGCCGAGCAGTTTGCCGCATACCGCCCGAGCGGTCAGCGGAAACAGAGCGGGAAACCGAGGAGGCCTGAGAATCAGCCTCACTGCCGCTCTCAGGGGGACGGAAACCGTCCGCCTCCTCCGCCGGCTGGTCCGGGTTCGCCTTCTTGCGTCGATGACGACGGCGGGGGGACTTAGCGTCATCTGCCGGGAGGGGCGGGGTAGGAAGAACGACCTCCATCTGTTCGACAGCGACCACATCACTCGTCATAGCAGGCACATCAGACGCCGCCGGCGGTACCGCCACAACGGGCGCCTGTTCCGGGACGGGTCTGTCAACCGGTGCACTGGGTGCCAGTTGCACCGCTTCTGGCGGGGGCGACACGTCAGTTCGCTCAGCGGGACGGGGGGCAGCGCCCGCCACTACCTCGCTGAGGAGAGGCACAAGGTTGGTACCAGCAGTGCGTTCCCGCGGCAGTTGCACAGGACGCCGGCGCGGGCACTCCACGCGGAGATGCTCCGTCGATTGACAAAGGGAGCAAGTCTGCGGCTGCCCAATATAGGTGACCTGGGCCCTGGTACTCGCAACATTTATATACGATGGGATGTGCTGGCGGAGGTCCATGCGGACACTACGAACGCCGCTGTTGCCCTGGAAACGGTAGGCACTGCCCCACTTCTCATTCGTGATGCTGAGCACCGTGCCATACCGCGACAGGACACGGCCGATTACGTCATTGGGACACTCAGGGGGTACGTTAAATACCCGCACAGTCCGTATCCCAAAGCCAGATGGCACAATATGCACTGTTCCGACAGTTCCATCGAAGTAGCGGAACGGATGTTCGCCCGCGAGTGCCAGGCCATACTTTTCGTATTTCTCCTGGTCGAGAAATTTCACGAATAACGAGAATAAGACAAAATCCAGTTGAAAGGTGTCGACGTTATTTTCCGGTACTTTCAGATCACCAAATATCCATTCCTGTATTTCAAAGGCCGTAGGCCGTCTCGCTGCTCTGTCGAATACGCATTGAATACTGTTCGACCGGTTCGACATATTCACCGCAAAAATATCAACGCTGGAAAAACCAAGAACAAACGAAACGACCACGAAACGCGACTCGCGACCCGCTACAGAGCACAACGGACCGCTCCGACCGCGGGGTGCTTCTTAGCCAAAAGGCCGAGAAGCGATAAGGAAAAACCGCAGTGGAAGGGCCTAAATGCTTGCAGCGTGTGCGCTCCACTTGTGGGAGTGACAAACGGTGGTACGGGCCGATATGGCAACAGGCGACCGTCGAAAACATCGCAAAAGCAAGAACAGGAAGGATCGACAATTCACGAGAGCACTCGTCAACAGCCCAGTACTACCCTCCATGTCCAAGAGTAAACTGCGACTCCCATCTGTACGCCGCTAGCTGCCAGGGCAGTGGAGAAGCCGTGAGTCCGCCCCACAGCAGCTCC
>NW_025726559.1:0-50000 GCF_021461395.2 Schistocerca americana | reverse complement strand
GCACACACAAGTGAAAATGAAACCGGCGAGATAATCCCATCGCCTAGAGAATTAACTAAGGAATAAGCTTCTAAGATTGATTGCGTGATTCCTATTTTTCCAATAAAGTTTTTTGCAATAATTGTTCCAAATGCGAATCTGGGGTGAGTCAAGTCAGAGATTGGTGCAAAAAACCAGGGGCAATCCTAGGCAATGCCTGGACAAGGCGCCCTAGGCAACCTGGAACACCGTTTGATATCCATGGATCATTGCAACTTTCAAATACCGGGCAAAAGTGGTCGTATAGTTTCGAGCAGATTCCGCCACGCGATGCTGGCTCCACAGGTAGTCCATGAAAGAGACAGCATCGGCGAGGGAAAGGTCGTAGATCGTGAAAATGGTGTGTCCCAAGAGCCACACCATGGCGTTACGTCTTGGTCGGGGTTGTGTTTGAAGATCAGGTGTAAGGAACCAGTCGGTGGACACATTTGCTGGCGTCGTCCCACCGATCAGCGCTATGAGCACACGTGCAAGGGCCCACACTTCTGTGACGTGGGGGCAGAGGAGGCGATGCTCCCTGGTGTCAACGTCACCACAGCGGCCGCAAGCAGCCGAGGGTCGTAGGCGGATGGCCGCCAGGCGATGGTTAGTGGGGATTAAATTGTTGACTACACGGTACCATAGCGCCGAAACTGCGGTGGGAAGGGCTGAGTTGTTAATATTAGCCCAAACTTGGCGCCAGATGACCGACGGTCGTCTGTCCTCTAATTTATGTGGCGTGGGCTGGCCTCGGAGTGCCTGGTAAAGGCGCTTCGACGTGCGTGCCTTGTCAGTGGCCACTGTGAGGACATAACTGCGGTGGAAGTAATAGTCTCTGACCGTCGTCAGCCGGAATGGAATATGCGTCAAACAGACCGGTGCACGCGCCGAGTGTGGACGATAACGGTCGAAGAGGACCGCTGTAGTCCCACCGGGGTCGGCTTCGCACAAAGCAGTGACACGGTGTATCAGAAGGGCCGCACATTTCCGGGAAAAGTCAATGAGGCCGAGGCCGCCATCGGCCTTCGGCAGCGTACAGGTCAGCGCATCAACCTTGAACAGCGCATGCCGCCACAAGAGCCAGTATACTGCTTGCGAGATGGCTCGGCCGATCTGCTTCGGCAGCGTAAGGAGTTGGGCGACATACCATGCTCGTGAGAGGAGATAACCATTAATCAGCTGGATGCGTTGATGGAGGTCGAGCCGTCGATCAGCGTGGCTCACGCAAAGGCCCCTGATGCGTGTGAGAAGCCGCCGCCACGTGAGGGTTAACATACGCTGCGGACAGGCAGTCACCTCAAGACCCAAGATACGCTGTTCCCCCACAACGCGGTACCAGGGGCGTTCGACGGTCAATGATCGTGGCCCTAGCGGAAGCAACACGGTCTTGTTGGGATTTAACTGAGCACCGGAGGCCCGTTCATAAACGTCGAGAACGCGGCGAACGGAATCGATGTCCCTGGCGTTAGCAACGAACACACCAACGTCATCGGCGTAGGCTGCACAGCGGAAGGTGACGCCTGGGAGAGCGACACCGTCGACCAACCGGCCAATGTCACGCAGCAAGGGGTCCAGCGCTAAGGCAAACAAATACATCGACAAGGGACACCCCTGTCGAACTGACCGCCTGATGGGAATGGGGCGCGACCGGCAACCGTTCACCACTATAGTGGAATTCGCCCCATCCAAGAAGTGCCGGATGATGCGTATGAAGCGCTCCCCAAAACCCATCCGCGACATAACGCCCAGCAGGTAAGGGTGCGAGACCCTGTCAAAGGCACCGGCGAAGTCCAAGGAAAGAATGGCAGCCGGAGTGCGAGTGTCAGCGGTGAGGAAGACAACATCGCGGTACAGGGAAGCGGCGGTGAAGATGTTCCGACGCGAAACGCCACAGGATTGAGTGGGGCAAAGAACCTTAGTCATCGCCTGTTTGAGACGAGAGGCCACGCATCGTGCCACCAACTTATAGTCAGTGTTAAGGACAGTGATAGGACGCAGGTCTTGAGCTCGACAGTGACCAGTCACCTTTGGAATAAGGGCAATACGTCCAGATAAAAAGTCGGCGGGTAAGTCGCATCCAGCAAAAATCTCCTCGCACATTTTGCAGAAACGGTCGCCGAGCAGGTCCCAAAATTGTTGGTAGAACTCATAAGGGAGACCGTCGGGGCCAGGTGACTTGCGTCCCGGACAGGCACGGAGGACAGATGTGAGGTCAGCGAGTGTCAGGGGCTCGGTTAAAGAGCCGCGGTCATGACGATCCAAAGAAGTTGGCACCCCACTGACAAGTGCACGTTGGGCGGCGACGTCGACCTCAACATCCTGGAAGAGGTGCGTGAAATGGTCCGTCAGGTGTTGGAGGACGTCACGGTTGTCCGTGATACGCGCACCATCGTCTGTCTTAAGGCGCAGAATGGTGTTCTTCTTGGCACGAGTTCGTTCAGAGGCAAGGTGATAAATGGATGGCTCCTCGCCTTCAATCAGGGATGCAGAACGACACCGCACCACCATACCATCGGCTTTCTCCCGAGAGAAGCGAAGGATTTGCGCCTTAATTTTGTTGAGGCGCATGTGGAGCTGATCGTACCTGTCAGCAGGAAGAGTCAGGGCGTCAGTGAGACACTGCTGATAGAAGGCCAACGTGCTACGTTTCCAGTGGGCGACGTCGCGACTATATTGCCGGATAACACGTCGCAGCCGGGGCTTCGCACAGCGGAGCCACCAAACCACCGTGGTAGGGTACCGGGAAGTGTCCACGAGACAATCCTGCCACGTTTTCGTGACGAGAGCACGAAGTTCGGGCAGGGATAGATGAAGGGTATTCATCTTCCAAGAGGTGCCACGAGGAACCGGGACGGGACCCGCGATACGCAAGGAACACGAGTACGCACAGTGGTCACTAAAGGCCACGGGTATGACTTGGACGGCACAAAGGGCGGGAGTCAAATCAGCCGAGACATAAACACGATCAATACGGCTGGCTCCAGTGGGATAGATGTGGGTAAATTGCGTGTAGGCGGGATGGAAGTGGCGCCACGTGTCAGTAAGGTCAGCCGCCTGAAGGAGTGAAGCGAGCGCTTCACACCGCATAGGCGTCGGGACCTGGTCAACTCCGGCTACCACACAGTTGAAGTCTCCGCCAAAGACGATAGGGCGACGAGCTGCTAAGAAAGGGGGGAGATCAGACTGAAAAAGTGTTGTTCTATCATGCCTGTGGTTAGCACCTGAAGGAGCATAGACATTTAGAAAAAGGACATCTTGAAGGATACATGCAAGGACGCGACCATTGGGTAGTGTGGTAACATGGGATGGAGTGAATTCTGATCGGTAGAGCAAAGCAGTACCCCGCCGGGCGTCAGGGTCGATGTTATACAGTGCCTCATAACCAACCAGGTCAGATAGAAAAGGGGCACAAACCTCCTGGAGAAATACCACATCAAACGCACCAAGGCGGAGAAAGTCCTTCAGAGATCGAAGTTTGACCGGGTTGGAGATGGAGTTAATGTTGACCGTTAAAAGGGAGAGGGCTCCCGGCGGATGGTCAAAGGCAGGCATGGGAGAGCAACACAGAGGAGACAACGGCAGATAGGGTCACGGCCGTAGGGAAGCAGGTGTGGAAACATCCACACCGGAACCCAGCGATATCACCCCGGATGTGAGAAACAAATACGAAGCAGCTCATGAGGGGAAAGGCCCACTCAATCACGCATATCATCGCCCTCGTCGTCAGCCCAGTTCAGGCCTCCCCCATCGGCAGGATAGTCTGAGCCAGGCGGCGCGGACGCGTCGGACACAGTAGGATGGGAAAGGGTACGAGTACGCTGCATTGGCTGGTCACTACCCTGGTCATGTTTGCGTTTTGCAGGGATCGCTCCCCGATCTCGCGATGAACTGATAAGAGCTTCTAGTTGCCGAGCAGTTTGCCGCATACCGCCCGAGCGGTCAGCGGAAACAGAGCGGGAAACCGAGGAGGCCTGAGAGTCAGCTTCACTGCCGCTCTCAGGGGGACGGAATCCGTCCGCCTCCTCCGCCGGCTGGTCCGGGTTCGCCTTCTTGCGCCGATGACGACGGCGGGGGGACTTAGCGTCATCTGCCGGGAGGGGCGGGGTAGGAAGAACGACCTCCATCTGTTCGACAGCGACCACATCACTCGCCATAGCAGGCACATCAGACGCCGCCGGCGGTAAAGCCACAACGGGCGTCTGGTCCGGGACGGGTCCGTCAACCGGTGCACTGGGTGCCGGTTGCACCGCTTCTGGCGGGGGCAACACGTCAGTTCGCTCAGCGGGACGGTGAGCAGCGCCCGCCACTACCTCGCTGAGGAGAGGCACAAGGTCGGTACCAGCAGTGCGTTCCCGCGGCAGTTGCACAGGACGCCGGCGCGGGCAGTCCACGCGGAGATGCTCCGTCGATTGACAAAGGGAGCAAGTCTGCGGTTGCCCAATATAGGTGATCTGGGCCCTGGTACTCGCAACATTTATATACGACGGGATGTGCTGGCGGAGGTCCATGCGGACACTACGAACGCCGCTGTTGCCCTGGAAACGGTAGGCACTGCCCCACTTCTCATTCGTGATGCTGAGCACCGTGCCATACCGCGACAGGACACGGCCGATTACGTCATTGGGACACTCAGGGGGTACGTTAAATACCCGCACAGTCCGTATCCCAAAGCCAGATGGCACAATATGCACTGTTCCAATAGTTCCATCGAAGTAGCGGAACGGATGTTCGCCCGCGAGTGCCAGGCCATACTTTTCGTATTTCTCCTGGTCGAGAAATTTCACGAATAACGAGAATAAGACAAAATCCAGTTGAAAGGTGTCGACGTCATTTTCCGGTACTTTCAGATCACCAAATATCCATTCCTGTATTTCAAAGGCCGTAGGCCGTCTCGCTGCTCTGTCGAATACGCATTGAATACTGTTCGACCGGTTCGACATATTCACCGCAAAAATATCAACGCTGGAAAAACCAAGAACAAACGAAACGACCACGAAACGCGACTCGCGACCCGCTACAGAGCACAACGGACCGCTCCGACCGCGGGGTGCTTCTTAGCCAAAAGGCCGAGAAGCGATAAGGAAAAACCGCAGTGGAAGGGCCTAAATGCTTGCAGCGTGTGCGCTCCACTTGTGGGAGTGACAAACGGTGGTACGGGCCGATATGGCAACAGGCGACCGTCGAAAACATCGCAAAAGCAAGAACAGGAAGGATCGACAATTCACGAGAGCACTCGTCAACAGCCCAGTACTACCCTCCATGTCCAAGAGTAAACTGCGACTCCCATCTGTACGCCGCTAGCTGCCAGGGCAGTGGAGAAGCCGTGAGTCCGCCCCACAGCAGCTCCAGGGCGGCGCGAGCTACATCGGCGCGAGGCTGGCGCGAGCTACACCTAGCCGAGTGCTTGCATCGTCCACCGCCTACTGCATACGTGTGTGTGTGCACACGCATTCTGCGTGCGTGCGGCGACGACGACGACGTTCGCGAGGAGCTAAGGATATAACTCCAAAAAATTTAATTAAAATTATCTGTGGCCGGACCATATGTGACGCCAACGAGGCATCCGAAGGCACCCTTCTGTGCCCACATAAATAACCAGCCTAGTGTAATGCGGCTGCAAGAGCGGTCCAGCTAACCGCAAAAAAAAAAAAAAAAAATAAATAAATAAATTACGTAAGATAATGTTAAATTAATTACAAGAAATCGTGGTGTGTAAGCAGCTAACTACTGGGCAAATCGACAACTACAACAAGTTTTGCTACCAGCGGAATATCTGATCACTGCAGAATATTAACTCATTTCAGTCTGTGTTTTAATTAATTTTAGGTGGGCCGATCCCGGCGGTACTGCAATGCCGGGCCAACCCGCGACAGAGGTGGAGCAAGCCCCTAGCACTCCGTCATGAGCCAAAAATGAGTTTAATATTCTGGTCCTGCGATGCAGGACGTATCAGATATTAAGCTGATAAGAACAGATACTACACTTTTTTTTTTTTTTTTTTTTTTTTTTTTTTGTTTTTTTTTTGTTTTTTTTTTTTTGTTTTTAATTTTTTTTTTTTTTTTTGTTTTTTTTTTTTCTTTTTTTTTTTTTTTTTTTTTTTTTTTTTTTTTTTTTTTTTTTTTTTTTGGGCCTCCTTCCTCCCCTACAGCCCTACCTTGTCCTCTCCAAATTTGCCGCCATCCTAGAGTGTCGACGCAGCACGTACAGCAGGGTGCATTGAGTAGCAAGACTTGTTGCCAGGAACGAAATTAAAAGCAAGGGGCATACTCTGCTATGCCGCAATGGGCGACGACACTGGACTCAGAAAGACACCTCACTCTGCAGGTGTGAAGAAATAGTGGTTTGAGAACCAAAAGGAAGAAAGAAAGAAAGATAAAAATGAAAGGAAAGTAAAAAAAAAAAAAAAAAAAAACAAAAAAAAAACAAAACAAACAGGGACGGCAGCACACACAAGTGAAAATGAAACTGGCGAGATAATCCCATCGCCTAGAGAATTAACTAAGGAATAAGCTTCTAAGATTGATTGCGTGATTCCTATTTTTCCAATAAAGTTTCTGCAATAATTGTTCCAATTGCGAATCTGGGGGGAGTCAAGTCAGAGATTGGTGCAAAAAAACCAGGGGCAATCCTAGGCAATGCCTGGACAAGGCGCCCTAGGCAACCTGGAACACCGTTTGATATCCATGGATCATTGCAACTTTCAAATACCGGGCAAAAGTGGTCGTATAGTTTCGAGCAGATTCCGCCACGCGATGCTGGCTCCACAGGTAGTCCATGAAAGAGACAGCATCGGCGAGGGAAAGGTCGTAGATCGTGAAAATGGTGTGGCCCAAGAGCCACACCATTGCGTTACGTCTTGGTCGGGGTTGTGTTTGAAGATCAGGTGTAAGGAACCAGTCGGTGGACACATTTGCTGGCGTCGTCCCACCGATCAGCGCTATGAGCACACGTGCAAGGGCCCACACTTCTGTGACGTGGGGGCAGAGGAGGCGATGCTCCCTGGTGTCAACGTCACCACAGCGGCCGCAAGCAGCCGAGGGTCGTAGGCGGATGGCCGCCAGGCGATGGTTAGTGGGGATTAAATTGTTGACTACACGGTACCATAGCGCCGAAACTGCGGTGGGAAGGGCTGAGTTGTTAATATTAGCCCAAACTTGGCGCCAGATGACCGACGGTCGTCTGTCCTCTAATTTATGTGGCGTGGGCTGGCCTCGGAGTGCCTGGTAAAGGCGCTTCGACGTGCGTGCCTTGTCAGTGGCCACTGTGAGGACATAACTGCGGTGGAAGTAATAGTCTCTGACCGTCGTCAGCCGGAACGGAATATGCGTCAAACAGACCGGTGCACGCGCCGAGTGTGGACGATAACGGTCGAAGAGGACCGCTGTAGTCCCACCGGGGTCGGCTTCGCGCAAAGCGGTGACACGGTGTATCAGAAGGGCCGCACATTTCCGGGAAAAGTCAATGAGGCCGAGGCCGCCATCGGCCTTCGGCAACGTACAGGTCAGCGCATCAACCTTGAACAGCGCATGCCGCCACAAGAGCCAGTATACTGCTTGCGAGATGGCTCGGCCGATCTGCTTCGGCAGCGTAAGGAGTTGGGCGACATACCATGCCCGTGAGAGGAGATAACCATTAATCAGCTGGATGCGTTGATGGAGGTCGAGCCGTCGATCAGTGTGGCTTACGCAAAGGCCCCTGATGCGTGTGAGAAGCCGCCGCCACGTGAGGGTCAACATACGCTGCGGACAGGCAGTCACCTCAAGACCCAAGATACGCTGTTCCCCCACAACGCGGTACCAGGGGCGTTCGACGGTCAATGATCGTGGCCCTAGCGGAAGCAACACGGTCTTGTTGGGGTTTAACTGAGCACCGGAGGCCCGTTCATAAACGTCGAGAACGCGGCGAACGGAATCGATGTCCCTGGCGTTAGCAACGAACACACCAACGTCATCGGCGTAGGCTGCACAGCGGAAGGTGACGCCTGGGAGAGCGACACCGTCGACCAACCGGCCAATGTCACGCAGCAAGGGGTCCAGCGCTAAGGCAAACAAATACATCGACAAGGGACACCCCTGTCGAACTGACCGCCTGATGGGAATGGGGCGCGACCGGCAACCGTTCACCACGATAGTGGAATTCGCCCCATCCAAGAAGTGCCGGATGATGCGTATGAAGCGCTCCCCAAAACCCATCCGCGACATAACGCCCAGCAGGTAAGGGTGCGAGACCCTGTCAAAGGCACCGGCGAAGTCCAAGGAAAGAATGGCAGCCGGAGTGCGAGTGTCAGCGGTGAGGAAGACAACATCGCGGTACAGGGAAGCGGCGGTGAAGATGTTCCGACGCGAAACGCCACAGGATTGAGTGGGGCAAAGAACCTTAGTCATCGCCTGTTTGAGACGAGAGGCCACGCATCGTGCCACCAACTTATAGTCAGTGTTAAGGACAGTGATAGGACGCAGGTCTTGAGCTCGACAGTGACCAGTCACCTTTGGAATAAGGGCAATACGTCCAGATAAAAAGTCGGCGGGTAAGTCGCATCCAGCAAAAATCTCCTCGCACATTTTGCAGAAACGGTCGCCGAGCAGGTCCCAAAATTGTTGGTAGAACTCATAAGGGAGACCGTCGGGGCCAGGTGACTTGCATCCCGGACAGGCACGGAGGACAGATGTGAGGTCAGCGAGTGTCAGGGGCTCGGTTAAAGAGCCGCGGTCATGACGATCCAAAGAAGTTGGCACCCCACTGACAAGTGCACGTTGGGCGGCGACGTCGACCTCAACATCCTGGAAGAGGTGCGTGAAATGGTCCGTCAGGTGTTGGAGGACGTCACGGTTGTCCGTGATACGCGCACCATCGTCTGTCTTAAGGCGCAGAATGGTGTTCTTCTTGGCACGAGTTCGTTCAGAGGCAAGGTGATAAATGGATGGCTCCTCGCCTTCAATCAGGGATGCAGAACGACACCGCACCACCATACCATCGGCTTTCTCCCGAGAGAAGCGAAGGATTTGCGCCTTAATTTTGTTGAGGCGCATGTGGAGCTGATCGTACCTGTCAGCAGGAAGAGTCAGGGCGTCAGTGAGACACTGCTGATAGAAGGCCAACGTGCTACGTTTCCAGTGGGCGACGTCGCGACTATATTGCCGGATAACACGTCGCAGCCGGGGCTTCGCACAGCGGAGCCACCAAACCACCGTGGTAGGGTACCGGGAAGTGTCCACGAGACAATCCTGCCACGTTTTCGTGACGAGAGCACGAAGTTCGGGCAGGGATAGATGAAGGGTATTCATCTTCCAAGAGGTGCCACGAGGAACCGGGACGGGACCCGCGATACGCAAGGAACACGAGTACGCACAGTGGTCACTAAAGGCCACGGGTATGACTTGGACGGCACAAAGGGCGGGAGTCAAATCAGCCGAGACATAAACACGATCAATACGGCTGGCTCCAGTGGGATAGATGTGGGTAAATTGCGTGTAGGCGGGATGGAAGTGGCGCCACGTGTCAGTAAGGTCAGCCGCCTGAAGGAGTGAAGCGAGCGCTTCACACCGCATAGGCGTCGGGACCTGGTCAACTCCGGCTACCACACAGTTGAAGTCTCCGCCAAAGACGATAGGGCGACGAGCTGCTAAGAAAGGGGGGAGATCAGACTGAAAAAGTGTTGTTCTATCATGCCTGTGGTTAGCACCTGAAGGAGCATAGACATTTAGAAAAAGGACATCTTGAAGGATACATGCAAGGACGCGACCGTTGGGTAGCGTGGTAACATGGGATGGAGTGAATTCTGATCGGTAGAGCAAAGCAGTACCCCGCCGGGCGTCAGGGTCGATGTTATACAGTGCCTCATAACCAACCAGGTCAGATAGAAAAGGGGCACAAACCTCCTGGAGAAATACCACATCAAACGCACCAAGGCGGAGAAAGTCCTTCAGAGATCGAAGTTTGACCGGGTTGGAGATGGAGTTAATGTTGACCGTTAAAAGGGAGAGGGCTCCCGGCGGACGGTCAAAAGCAGGCATGGGAGAGCAACACAGAGGAGACAACGGCAGATAGGGTCGCGGCCGTAGGGAAGCGGGTGTGGAAACATCCACACCGGAACCCAGCGATATCACCCCGGATGGGAGAAACAAATACGAAGCAGCTCATGTGGGGAAAGGCCCACTCAATCACGCATGTCATCGCCCTCGTCGTCAGCCCAGTTCAGGCCTCCCCCATCGGCAGGATAGTCTGAGCCAGGCGGCGCAGACGCGTCGGACACAGTAGGATGTGAAAGGGTACGAGTACGCTGCATTGGTTGGTCGCTACCCTGGTCATGTTTTCGTTTTGCAGGGATCGCTCCCCGATCTCGCGATGAACTGATAAGAGCCTCTAGTTGCCGAGCAGTTTGCCGCATACCGCCCGAGCGGTCAGCGGAAACAGAGCGGGAAACCGAGGAGGCCTGAGAATCAGCCTCACTGCCGCTCTCAGGGGGACGGAAACCGTCCGCCTCCTCCGCCGGCTGGTCCGGGTTCGCCTTCTTGCGTCGATGACGACGGCGGGGGGACTTAGCGTCATCTGCCGGGAGGGGCGGGGTAGGAAGAACGACCTCCATCTGTTCGACAGCGACCACATCACTCGTCATAGCAGGCACATCAGACGCCGCCGGCGGTACCGCCACAACGGGCGCCTGTTCCGGGACGGGTCTGTCAACCGGTGCACTGGGTGCCAGTTGCACCGCTTCTGGCGGGGGCGACACGTCAGTTCGCTCAGCGGGACGGGGGGCAGCGCCCGCCACTACCTCGCTGAGGAGAGGCACAAGGTTGGTACCAGCAGTGCGTTCCCGCGGCAGTTGCACAGGACGCCGGCGCGGGCACTCCACGCGGAGATGCTCCGTCGATTGACAAAGGGAGCAAGTCTGCGGCTGCCCAATATAGGTGACCTGGGCCCTGGTACTCGCAACATTTATATACGATGGGATGTGCTGGCGGAGGTCCATGCGGACACTACGAACGCCGCTGTTGCCCTGGAAACGGTAGGCACTGCCCCACTTCTCATTCGTGATGCTGAGCACCGTGCCATACCGCGACAGGACACGGCCGATTACGTCATTGGGACACTCAGGGGGTACGTTAAATACCCGCACAGTCCGTATCCCAAAGCCAGATGGCACAATATGCACTGTTCCGACAGTTCCATCGAAGTAGCGGAACGGATGTTCGCCCGCGAGTGCCAGGCCATACTTTTCGTATTTCTCCTGGTCGAGAAATTTCACGAATAACGAGAATAAGACAAAATCCAGTTGAAAGGTGTCGACGTTATTTTCCGGTACTTTCAGATCACCAAATATCCATTCCTGTATTTCAAAGGCCGTAGGCCGTCTCGCTGCTCTGTCGAATACGCATTGAATACTGTTCGACCGGTTCGACATATTCACCGCAAAAATATCAACGCTGGAAAAACCAAGAACAAACGAAACGACCACGAAACGCGACTCGCGACCCGCTACAGAGCACAACGGACCGCTCCGACCGCGGGGTGCTTCTTAGCCAAAAGGCCGAGAAGCGATAAGGAAAAACCGCAGTGGAAGGGCCTAAATGCTTGCAGCGTGTGCGCTCCACTTGTGGGAGTGACAAACGGTGGTACGGGCCGATATGGCAACAGGCGACCGTCGAAAACATCGCAAAAGCAAGAACAGGAAGGATCGACAATTCACGAGAGCACTCGTCAACAGCCCAGTACTACCCTCCATGTCCAAGAGTAAACTGCGACTCCCATCTGTACGCCGCTAGCTGCCAGGGCAGTGGAGAAGCCGTGAGTCCGCCCCACAGCAGCTCCAGGGCGGCGCGAGCTACATCGGCGCGAGGCTGGCGCGAGCTACACCTAGCCGAGTGCTTGCATCGTCCACCGCCTACTGCATACGTGTGTGTGTGCACACGCATTCTGCGTGCGTGCGGCGACGACGACGACGTTCGCGAGGAGCTAAGGATATAACTCCAAAAAATTTAATTAAAATTATCTGTGGCCGGACCATATGTGACGCCAACGAGGCATCCGAAGGCACCCTTCTGTGCCCACATAAATAACCAGCCTAGTGTAATGCGGCTGCAAGAGCGGTCCAGCTAACCGCAAAAAAAAAAAAAAAAAATAAATAAATAAATTACGTAAGATAATGTTAAATTAATTACAAGAAATCGTGGTGTGTAAGCAGCTAACTACTGGGCAAATCGACAACTACAACAAGTTTTGCTACCAGCGGAATATCTGATCACTGCAGAATATTAACTCATTTCAGTCTGTGTTTTAATTAATTTTAGGTGGGCCGATCCCGGCGGTACTGCAATGCCGGGCCAACCCGCGACAGAGGTGGAGCAAGCCCCTAGCACTCCGTCATGAGCCAAAAATGAGTTTAATATTCTGGTCCTGCGATGCAGGACGTATCAGATATTAAGCTGATAAGAACAGATACTACACTTTTTTTTTTTTTTTTTTTTTTTTTTTTTTTTTTTCTTTTTTTTTTTTTTTTTTTTTTTTTTTTTTTTTTTTTGGGCCTCCTTCCTCCCCTACAGCCCTACCTTGTCCTCTCCAAAAATGCCGCCATCCTAGAGTGTCGACGCAGCACGCACAGGGTGCATTGAGTAGCAAGACTTGTTGCCAGGAACGAAATTAAAAGTGAGGGGCATATTCTGCTATGCCGCAATGGGCGACGACACTTGACTCAGAAAGACACCTCGCTCTGCAGGTGTGAAGAAATAGTGAGTTGAGACCAAAAAGGAAGAAAGAAAGAAAGATAGAAATGAAAGGAAATTAAAAACAGGGACGGCAGCACACACAAGTGAAAATGAAACTGGCGAGATAATCCCATCGCCTAGAGAATTAACTAAGGAATAAGCTTCTAAGATTGATTGCGTGATTCCTATTTTTCCAATAAAGTTTTTGCAATAATTGTTCCAATTGCGAATCTGGGGTGAGTCAAGTCAGAGATTGGTGCAAAAAAAACCAGGGGCAATCCTAGGCAATGCCTGGACAAGGCGCCCTAGGCAACCTGGAACACCGTTTGATATCCATGGATCATTGCAACTTTCAAATACCGGGCAAAAGTGGTCGTATAGTTTCGAGCAGATTCCGCCACGCGATGCTGGCTCCACAGGTAGTCCATGAAAGAGACAGCATCGGCGAGGGAAAGGTCGTAGATCGTGAAAATGGTGTGGCCCAAGAGCCACACCATTGCGTTACGTCTTGGTCGGGGTTGTGTTTGAAGATCAGGTGTAAGGAACCAGTCGGTGGACACATTTGCTGGCGTCGTCCCACCGATCAGCGCTATGAGCACACGTGCAAGGGCCCACACTTCTGTGACGTGGGGGCAGAGGAGGCGATGCTCCCTGGTGTCAACGTCACCACAGCGGCCGCAAGCAGCCGAGGGTCGTAGGCGGATGGCCGCCAGGCGATGGTTAGTGGGGATTAAATTGTTGACTACACGGTACCATAGCGCCGAAACTGCGGTGGGAAGGGCTGAGTTGTTAATATTAGCCCAAACTTGGCGCCAGATGACCGACGGTCGTCTGTCCTCTAATTTATGTGGCGTGGGCTGGCCTAGGAGTGCCTGGTAAAGGCGCTTCGACGTGCTTGCCTTGTCAGTGGCCACTGGGAGGACATAACTGCGGTGGAAGTAATAGTCTCTGACCGTCGTCAGCCGGAACGGAATATGCGTCAAACAGACCGGTGCACGCGCCGAGTGTGGACGATAACGGTCGAAGAGGACCGCTGTAGTCCCACCGGGGTCGGCTTCGCGCAAAGCGGTGACACGGTGTATCAGAAGGGCCGCACATTTCCGGGAAAATTCAATGAGGCCGAGGCCGCCATCGGCCTTCGGCAACGTACAGGTCAGCGCATCAACCTTGAACAGCGCATGCCGCCACAAGAGCCAGTATACTGCTTGCGAGATGGCTCGGCCGATCTGCTTCGGCAGCGTAAGGAGTTGGGCGACATACCATGCCCGTGAGAGGAGATAACCATTAATCAGCTGGATGCGTTGATGGAGGTCGAGCCGTCGATCAGCGTGGCTCACGCAAAGGCCCCTGATGCGTGTGAGAAGCCGCCGCCACGTGAGGGTTAACATACGCTGCGGACAGGCAGTCACCTCAAGACCCAAGATACGCTGTTCCCCCACAACGCGGTACCAGGGGCGTTCGACGGTCAATGATCGTGGCCCTAGCGGAAGCAACACGGTCTTGTTGGGATTTAACTGAGCACCGGAGGCCCGTTCATAAATGTCGAGAACGCGGCGAACGGAATCGATGTCCCTGGCGTTAGCAACGAACACACCAACGTCATCGGCGTAGGCTGCACAGCGGAAGGTGACGCCTGGGAGAGCGACACCGTCGACCAACCGGCCAATGTCACGCAGCAAGGGGTCCAGCGCTAAGGCAAACAAATACATCGACAAGGGACACCCCTGTCGAACTGACCGCCTGATGGGAATGGGGCGCGACCGGCAACCGTTCACCACGATAGTGGAATTCGCCCCATCCAAGAAGTGCCGGATGATGCGTATGAAGCGCTCCCCAAAACCCATCCGCGACATAACGCCCAGCAGGTAAGGGTGCGAGACCCTGTCAAAGGCACCGGCGAAGTCCAAGGAAAGAATGGCAGCCGGAGTGCGAGTGTCAGCGGTGAGGAAGACAACATCGCGGTACAGGGAAGCGGCGGTGAAGATGTTCCGACGCGAAACGCCACAGGATTGAGTGGGGCAAAGAACCTTAGTCATCGCCTGTTTGAGACGAGAGGCCACGCATCGTGCCACCAACTTATAGTCAGTGTTAAGGACAGTGATAGGACGCAGGTCTTGAGCTCGACAGTGACCAGTCACCTTTGGAATAAGGGCAATACGTCCAGATAAAAAGTCGGCGGGTAAGTCGCATCCAGCAAAAATCTCCTCGCACATTTTGCAGAAACGGTCGCCGAGCAGGTCCCAAAATTGTTGGTAGAACTCATAAGGGAGACCGTCGGGGCCAGGTGACTTGCGTCCCGGACAGGCACGGAGGACAGATGTGAGGTCAGCGAGTGTCAGGGGCTCGGTTAAAGAGCCGCGGTCATGACGATCCAAAGAAGTTGGCACCCCACTGACAAGTGCACGTTGGGCGGCGACGTCGACCTCAACATCCTGGAAGAGGTGCGTGAAATGGTCCGTCAGGTGTTGGAGGACGTCACGGTTGTCCGTGATACGCGCACCATCGTCTGTCTTAAGGCGCAGAATGGTGTTCTTCTTGGCACGAGTTCGTTCAGAGGCAAGGTGATAAATGGATGGCTCCTCGCCTTCAATCAGGGATGCAGAACGACACCGCACCACCATACCATCGGCTTTCTCCCGAGAGAAGCGAAGGATTTGCGCCTTAATTTTGTTGAGGCGCATGTGGAGCTGATCGTACCTATCAGCAGGAAGAGTCAGGGCGTCAGTGAGACACTGCTGATAGAAGGCCAACGTGCTACGTTTCCAGTGGGCGACGTCGCGACTATATTGCCGGATAACACGTCGCAGCCGGGGCTTCGCACAGCGGAGCCACCAAACCACCGTGGTAGGGTACCGGGAAGTGTCCACGAGACAATCCTGCCACGTTTTCGTGACGAGAGCACGAAGTTCGGGCAGGGATAGATGAAGGGTATTCATCTTCCAAGAGGTGCCACGAGGAACCGGGACGGGACCCGCGATACGCAAGGAACACAAGTACGCACAGTGGTCACTAAAGGCCACGGGTATGACTTGGACGGCACAAAGGGCGGGAGTCAAATCAGCCGAGACATAAACACGATCAATACGGCTGGCTCCAGTGGGATAGATGTGGGTAAATTGCGTGTAGGCGGGATGGAAGTGGCGCCACGTGTCAGTAAGGTCAGCCGCCTGAAGGAGTGAAGCGAGCGCTTCACACCGCATAGGCGTCGGGACCTGATCAACTTCGGCAACCACACAGTTGAAGTCTCCGCCAAAGACGATAGGGCGACGAGCTGCTAAGAAAGGGGGGAGATCAGACTGAAAAAGTGTTGTTCTGTCATGCCTGTGGTTAGCACCGGAAGGAGCATAGACATTTAGAAAAAGGACATCTTGAAGGATACATGCAAGAACGCGACCGTTGGGTAGCGTGGTAACGTGGGATGGAGTAAACTCTGAGCGGTAGAGCAAAGCAGTACCCCGCCGGGCGTCAGGGTCGATGTTATACAGTGCCTCATAACCAGCAAGGTCAGATAGAAAAGGGGCACAAACCTCCTGGAGAAAGACCACATCAAACGCACCAAGGCGGAGAAAGTCCTTTAGAGATCGAAGTTTGACCGGGTTGGAGATGGAATTGATATTGATCGTTAAAAGGGAGAGGGCTCCCGGCGGACGGTCAAAGGCAGGCATGGGAGAGCAACACAGAGGAGACAACGGCAGATAGGGTCACGGCCGTAGGGAAGCAGGTGTGGAAACATCCACACCAGAACCCAGCGATATCACCCCGGATGTGAGAAACAAATACCAAGCAGCTCATGTGGGGAAAGACCCACTCAATCACGCATGTCATCGCCCTCGTCGTCAGCCCAGTTCAGGCCTCCCCCATCGGCAGGATAGTCTAAGCCAGGCGGCGCAGACGGGTCGGACACAGTAGGATGTGAAAGGGTGCGAGTACGCTGCATGGGCTGGTCGCTACCCTGGTCATGTTTCCGTTTTGCAGGGATCGCTCCCCGATCTCGCGAGGAACAGATAAGAGCCTCTAGTTGCCGAGCAGTTTGCCGCATACCGCCCGAGCGGTCAGCGGAAACAGAGCGGGAAACTGAGGAGGCCTGAGAGTCAGCCTCACTGCCGCTCTCAGGGGGACGTAAACCGTCCGCTTCCTCCGCCGGCTGGTCCGGGTTCGCCTTCTTGCGTCGATGACGACGGCGGGGGGACTTAGCGTCATCTGCCGGGAGGGGCGGGGTAGGAAGAACGACCTCCATCTGTTCTACAGCGACCACATCACTCGCCGTAGCAGGCACATCAGACGCCGCCGGCGGTACCGCCACAACGGGCGTCTGGTCCGGGACGGGTATGTCAGCCGGTGCACGGGGTGCCGGTTGCGCTGCTTCTGGCGGGGGGGACACGTCAGGTCGCTCAGCGGGACGGTGGGCAGCGCCCGCCACTACCTCGCTGAGGAGAGGCACAAGGTCGGTACCAGCAGTGCGTTCCCGCGGCAGTTGCACAGGACGCCGGCGCGGGCAGTCCACGCGGAGATGCTCCGTCGATTGACAAAGGGAGCAAGTCTGCGGTTGCCCAATATAGGTGACCTGGGCCCTGGTACTCGCAACATTGATATACGACGGGATGTGCTGGCGGAGGTCCATGCGGACACTACGAACGCCGCTGTTGCCCTGGAAACGGTAGGCACTGCCCCACTTCTCATTCGTGATGCTGAGCACCGTGCCATACCGCGACAGGACACGGCCGATTACGTCATTGGGACACTCAGGGGGTACGTTAAATACCCGCACAGTCCGTATCCCAAAGCCAGATGGCACTATATGCACTGTTCCGACAGTTCCATCGAAGTAGCGGAACGGATGTTCGCCCGCGAGTGCCAGGCCATACTTTTCGTATTTCTCCTGGTCGAGAAATTTCACGAATAACGAGAATAAGACAAAATCCAGTTGAAAGGTGTCGACGTCATTTTCCGGTACTTTCAGATCACCAAATATCCATTCCTGTATTTCAAAGGCCGTAGGCCGTCTCGCTGCTCTGTCGAATACGCATTGAATACTGTTCGACCGGTTCGACATATTCACCGCAAAAATATCAACGCTGGAAAAACCAAGAACAAACGAAACGACCACGAAACGCGACTCGCGACCCGCTACAGAGCACAACGGACCGCTCCGACCGCGGGGTGCTTCTTAGCCAAAAGGCCGAGAAGCGATAAGGAAAAACCGCAGTGGAAGGGCCTAAATGCTTGCAGCGTGTGCGCTCCACTTGTGGGAGTGACAAACGGTGGTACGGGCCGATATGGCAACAGGCGACCGTCGAAAACATCGCAAAAGCAAGAACAGGAAGGATCGACAATTCACGAGAGCACTCGTCAACAGCCCAGTACTACCCTCCATGTCCAAGAGTAAACTGCGACTCCCATCTGTACGCCGCTAGCTGCCAGGGCAGTGGAGAAGCCGTGAGTCCGCCCCACAGCAGCTCCAGGGCGGCGCGAGCTACATCGGCGCGAGGCTGGCGCGAGCTACACCTAGCCGAGTGCTTGCATCGTCCACCGCCTACTGCATACGTGTGTGTGTGCACACGCATTCTGCGTGCGTGCGGCGACGACGACGACGTTCGCGAGGAGCTAAGGATATAACTCCAAAAAATTTAATTAAAATTATCTGTGGCCGGACCATATGTGACGCCAACGAGGCATCCGAAGGCACCCTTCTGTGCCCACATAAATAACCAGCCTAGTGTAATGCGGCTGCAAGAGCGGTCCAGCTAACCGCAAAAAAAAAAAAAAAAATAAATAAATAAATTACGTAAGATAATGTTAAATTAATTACAAGAAATCGTGGTGTGTAAGCAGCTAACTACTGGGCAAATCGACAACTACAACAAGTTTTGCTACCAGCGGAATATCTGATCACTGCAGAATATTAACTCATTTCAGTCTGTGTTTTAATTAATTTTAGGTGGGCCGATCCCGGCGGTACTGCAATGCCGGGCCAACCCGCGACAGAGGTGGAGCAAGCCCCTAGCACTCCGTCATGAGCCAAAAATGAGTTTAATATTCTGGTCCTGCGATGCAGGACGTATCAGATATTAAGCTGATAAGAACAGATACTACACTTTTTTTTTTTTTTTTTTTTTTTTTTTTTTTTTTTTTTTTCTTTTTTTTTTTTTTTTTTTTTTTTTTTTTTTTTTTTTGGGCCTCCTTCCTCCCCTACAGCCCTACCTTGTCCTCTCCAAAAATGCCGCCATCCTAGAGTGTCGACGCAGCACGCACAGGGTGCATTGAGTAGCAAGACTTGTTGCCAGGAACGAAATTAAAAGTGAGGGGCATATTCTGCTATGCCGCAATGGGCGACGACACTTGACTCAGAAAGACACCTCGCTCTGCAGGTGTGAAGAAATAGTGAGTTGAGACCAAAAAGGAAGAAAGAAAGAAAGATAGAAATGAAAGGAAATTAAAAACAGGGACGGCAGCACACACAAGTGAAAATGAAACTGGCGAGATAATCCCATCGCCTAGAGAATTAACTAAGGAATAAGCTTCTAAGATTGATTGCGTGATTCCTATTTTTCCAATAAAGTTTTTGCAATAATTGTTCCAATTGCGAATCTGGGGTGAGTCAAGTCAGAGATTGGTGCAAAAAAAACCAGGGGCAATCCTAGGCAATGCCTGGACAAGGCGCCCTAGGCAACCTGGAACACCGTTTGATATCCATGGATCATTGCAACTTTCAAATACCGGGCAAAAGTGGTCGTATAGTTTCGAGCAGATTCCGCCACGCGATGCTGGCTCCACAGGTAGTCCATGAAAGAGACAGCATCGGCGAGGGAAAGGTCGTAGATCGTGAAAATGGTGTGGCCCAAGAGCCACACCATTGCGTTACGTCTTGGTCGGGGTTGTGTTTGAAGATCAGGTGTAAGGAACCAGTCGGTGGACACATTTGCTGGCGTCGTCCCACCGATCAGCGCTATGAGCACACGTGCAAGGGCCCACACTTCTGTGACGTGGGGGCAGAGGAGGCGATGCTCCCTGGTGTCAACGTCACCACAGCGGCCGCAAGCAGCCGAGGGTCGTAGGCGGATGGCCGCCAGGCGATGGTTAGTGGGGATTAAATTGTTGACTACACGGTACCATAGCGCCGAAACTGCGGTGGGAAGGGCTGAGTTGTTAATATTAGCCCAAACTTGGCGCCAGATGACCGACGGTCGTCTGTCCTCTAATTTATGTGGCGTGGGCTGGCCTAGGAGTGCCTGGTAAAGGCGCTTCGACGTGCTTGCCTTGTCAGTGGCCACTGGGAGGACATAACTGCGGTGGAAGTAATAGTCTCTGACCGTCGTCAGCCGGAACGGAATATGCGTCAAACAGACCGGTGCACGCGCCGAGTGTGGACGATAACGGTCGAAGAGGACCGCTGTAGTCCCACCGGGGTCGGCTTCGCGCAAAGCGGTGACACGGTGTATCAGAAGGGCCGCACATTTCCGGGAAAATTCAATGAGGCCGAGGCCGCCATCGGCCTTCGGCAACGTACAGGTCAGCGCATCAACCTTGAACAGCGCATGCCGCCACAAGAGCCAGTATACTGCTTGCGAGATGGCTCGGCCGATCTGCTTCGGCAGCGTAAGGAGTTGGGCGACATACCATGCCCGTGAGAGGAGATAACCATTAATCAGCTGGATGCGTTGATGGAGGTCGAGCCGTCGATCAGCGTGGCTCACGCAAAGGCCCCTGATGCGTGTGAGAAGCCGCCGCCACGTGAGGGTTAACATACGCTGCGGACAGGCAGTCACCTCAAGACCCAAGATACGCTGTTCCCCCACAACGCGGTACCAGGGGCGTTCGACGGTCAATGATCGTGGCCCTAGCGGAAGCAACACGGTCTTGTTGGGATTTAACTGAGCACCGGAGGCCCGTTCATAAATGTCGAGAACGCGGCGAACGGAATCGATGTCCCTGGCGTTAGCAACGAACACACCAACGTCATCGGCGTAGGCTGCACAGCGGAAGGTGACGCCTGGGAGAGCGACACCGTCGACCAACCGGCCAATGTCACGCAGCAAGGGGTCCAGCGCTAAGGCAAACAAATACATCGACAAGGGACACCCCTGTCGAACTGACCGCCTGATGGGAATGGGGCGCGACCGGCAACCGTTCACCACGATAGTGGAATTCGCCCCATCCAAGAAGTGCCGGATGATGCGTATGAAGCGCTCCCCAAAACCCATCCGCGACATAACGCCCAGCAGGTAAGGGTGCGAGACCCTGTCAAAGGCACCGGCGAAGTCCAAGGAAAGAATGGCAGCCGGAGTGCGAGTGTCAGCGGTGAGGAAGACAACATCGCGGTACAGGGAAGCGGCGGTGAAGATGTTCCGACGCGAAACGCCACAGGATTGAGTGGGGCAAAGAACCTTAGTCATCGCCTGTTTGAGACGAGAGGCCACGCATCGTGCCACCAACTTATAGTCAGTGTTAAGGACAGTGATAGGACGCAGGTCTTGAGCTCGACAGTGACCAGTCACCTTTGGAATAAGGGCAATACGTCCAGATAAAAAGTCGGCGGGTAAGTCGCATCCAGCAAAAATCTCCTCGCACATTTTGCAGAAACGGTCGCCGAGCAGGTCCCAAAATTGTTGGTAGAACTCATAAGGGAGACCGTCGGGGCCAGGTGACTTGCGTCCCGGACAGGCACGGAGGACAGATGTGAGGTCAGCGAGTGTCAGGGGCTCGGTTAAAGAGCCGCGGTCATGACGATCCAAAGAAGTTGGCACCCCACTGACAAGTGCACGTTGGGCGGCGACGTCGACCTCAACATCCTGGAAGAGGTGCGTGAAATGGTCCGTCAGGTGTTGGAGGACGTCACGGTTGTCCGTGATACGCGCACCATCGTCTGTCTTAAGGCGCAGAATGGTGTTCTTCTTGGCACGAGTTCGTTCAGAGGCAAGGTGATAAATGGATGGCTCCTCGCCTTCAATCAGGGATGCAGAACGACACCGCACCACCATACCATCGGCTTTCTCCCGAGAGAAGCGAAGGATTTGCGCCTTAATTTTGTTGAGGCGCATGTGGAGCTGATCGTACCTATCAGCAGGAAGAGTCAGGGCGTCAGTGAGACACTGCTGATAGAAGGCCAACGTGCTACGTTTCCAGTGGGCGACGTCGCGACTATATTGCCGGATAACACGTCGCAGCCGGGGCTTCGCACAGCGGAGCCACCAAACCACCGTGGTAGGGTACCGGGAAGTGTCCACGAGACAATCCTGCCACGTTTTCGTGACGAGAGCACGAAGTTCGGGCAGGGATAGATGAAGGGTATTCATCTTCCAAGAGGTGCCACGAGGAACCGGGACGGGACCCGCGATACGCAAGGAACACAAGTACGCACAGTGGTCACTAAAGGCCACGGGTATGACTTGGACGGCACAAAGGGCGGGAGTCAAATCAGCCGAGACATAAACACGATCAATACGGCTGGCTCCAGTGGGATAGATGTGGGTAAATTGCGTGTAGGCGGGATGGAAGTGGCGCCACGTGTCAGTAAGGTCAGCCGCCTGAAGGAGTGAAGCGAGCGCTTCACACCGCATAGGCGTCGGGACCTGATCAACTTCGGCAACCACACAGTTGAAGTCTCCGCCAAAGACGATAGGGCGACGAGCTGCTAAGAAAGGGGGGAGATCAGACTGAAAAAGTGTTGTTCTGTCATGCCTGTGGTTAGCACCGGAAGGAGCATAGACATTTAGAAAAAGGACATCTTGAAGGATACATGCAAGAACGCGACCGTTGGGTAGCGTGGTAACGTGGGATGGAGTAAACTCTGAGCGGTAGAGCAAAGCAGTACCCCGCCGGGCGTCAGGGTCGATGTTATACAGTGCCTCATAACCAGCAAGGTCAGATAGAAAAGGGGCACAAACCTCCTGGAGAAAGACCACATCAAACGCACCAAGGCGGAGAAAGTCCTTTAGAGATCGAAGTTTGACCGGGTTGGAGATGGAATTGATATTGATCGTTAAAAGGGAGAGGGCTCCCGGCGGACGGTCAAAGGCAGGCATGGGAGAGCAACACAGAGGAGACAACGGCAGATAGGGTCACGGCCGTAGGGAAGCAGGTGTGGAAACATCCACACCAGAACCCAGCGATATCACCCCGGATGTGAGAAACAAATACCAAGCAGCTCATGTGGGGAAAGACCCACTCAATCACGCATGTCATCGCCCTCGTCGTCAGCCCAGTTCAGGCCTCCCCCATCGGCAGGATAGTCTAAGCCAGGCGGCGCAGACGGGTCGGACACAGTAGGATGTGAAAGGGTGCGAGTACGCTGCATGGGCTGGTCGCTACCCTGGTCATGTTTCCGTTTTGCAGGGATCGCTCCCCGATCTCGCGAGGAACAGATAAGAGCCTCTAGTTGCCGAGCAGTTTGCCGCATACCGCCCGAGCGGTCAGCGGAAACAGAGCGGGAAACTGAGGAGGCCTGAGAGTCAGCCTCACTGCCGCTCTCAGGGGGACGTAAACCGTCCGCTTCCTCCGCCGGCTGGTCCGGGTTCGCCTTCTTGCGTCGATGACGACGGCGGGGGGACTTAGCGTCATCTGCCGGGAGGGGCGGGGTAGGAAGAACGACCTCCATCTGTTCTACAGCGACCACATCACTCGCCGTAGCAGGCACATCAGACGCCGCCGGCGGTACCGCCACAACGGGCGTCTGGTCCGGGACGGGTATGTCAGCCGGTGCACGGGGTGCCGGTTGCGCTGCTTCTGGCGGGGGGGACACGTCAGGTCGCTCAGCGGGACGGTGGGCAGCGCCCGCCACTACCTCGCTGAGGAGAGGCACAAGGTCGGTACCAGCAGTGCGTTCCCGCGGCAGTTGCACAGGACGCCGGCGCGGGCAGTCCACGCGGAGATGCTCCGTCGATTGACAAAGGGAGCAAGTCTGCGGTTGCCCAATATAGGTGACCTGGGCCCTGGTACTCGCAACATTGATATACGACGGGATGTGCTGGCGGAGGTCCATGCGGACACTACGAACGCCGCTGTTGCCCTGGAAACGGTAGGCACTGCCCCACTTCTCATTCGTGATGCTGAGCACCGTGCCATACCGCGACAGGACACGGCCGATTACGTCATTGGGACACTCAGGGGGTACGTTAAATACCCGCACAGTCCGTATCCCAAAGCCAGATGGCACTATATGCACTGTTCCGACAGTTCCATCGAAGTAGCGGAACGGATGTTCGCCCGCGAGTGCCAGGCCATACTTTTCGTATTTCTCCTGGTCGAGAAATTTCACGAATAACGAGAATAAGACAAAATCCAGTTGAAAGGTGTCGACGTCATTTTCCGGTACTTTCAGATCACCAAATATCCATTCCTGTATTTCAAAGGCCGTAGGCCGTCTCGCTGCTCTGTCGAATACGCATTGAATACTGTTCGACCGGTTCGACATATTCACCGCAAAAATATCAACGCTGGAAAAACCAAGAACAAACGAAACGACCACGAAACGCGACTCGCGACCCGCTACAGAGCACAACGGACCGCTCCGACCGCGGGGTGCTTCTTAGCCAAAAGGCCGAGAAGCGATAAGGAAAAACCGCAGTGGAAGGGCCTAAATGCTTGCAGCGTGTGCGCTCCACTTGTGGGAGTGACAAACGGTGGTACGGGCCGATATGGCAACAGGCGACCGTCGAAAACATCGCAAAAGCAAGAACAGGAAGGATCGACAATTCACGAGAGCACTCGTCAACAGCCCAGTACTACCCTCCATGTCCAAGAGTAAACTGCGACTCCCATCTGTACGCCGCTAGCTGCCAGGGCAGTGGAGAAGCCGTGAGTCCGCCCCACAGCAGCTCCAGGGCGGCGCGAGCTACATCGGCGCGAGGCTGGCGCGAGCTACACCTAGCCGAGTGCTTGCATCGTCCACCGCCTACTGCATACGTGTGTGTGTGCACACGCATTCTGCGTGCGTGCGGCGACGACGACGACGTTCGCGAGGAGCTAAGGATATAACTCCAAAAAATTTAATTAAAATTATCTGTGGCCGGACCATATGTGACGCCAACGAGGCATCCGAAGGCACCCTTCTGTGCCCACATAAATAACCAGCCTAGTGTAATGCGGCTGCAAGAGCGGTCCAGCTAACCGCAAAAAAAAAAAAAAAAATAAATAAATAAATTACGTAAGATAATGTTAAATTAATTACAAGAAATCGTGGTGTGTAAGCAGCTAACTACTGGGCAAATCGACAACTACAACAAGTTTTGCTACCAGCGGAATATCTGATCACTGCAGAATATTAACTCATTTCAGTCTGTGTTTTAATTAATTTTAGGTGGGCCGATCCCGGCGGTACTGCAATGCCGGGCCAACCCGCGACAGAGGTGGAGCAAGCCCCTAGCACTCCGTCATGAGCCAAAAATGAGTTTAATATTCTGGTCCTGCGATGCAGGACGTATCAGATATTAAGCTGATAAGAACAGATACTACACTTTTTTTTTTTTTTTTTTTTTTTTTTTTTTTTTTTTTTTTCTTTTTTTTTTTTTTTTTTTTTTTTTTTTTTTTTTTTTGGGCCTCCTTCCTCCCCTACAGCCCTACCTTGTCCTCTCCAAAAATGCCGCCATCCTAGAGTGTCGACGCAGCACGCACAGGGTGCATTGAGTAGCAAGACTTGTTGCCAGGAACGAAATTAAAAGTGAGGGGCATATTCTGCTATGCCGCAATGGGCGACGACACTTGACTCAGAAAGACACCTCGCTCTGCAGGTGTGAAGAAATAGTGAGTTGAGACCAAAAAGGAAGAAAGAAAGAAAGATAGAAATGAAAGGAAATTAAAAACAGGGACGGCAGCACACACAAGTGAAAATGAAACTGGCGAGATAATCCCATCGCCTAGAGAATTAACTAAGGAATAAGCTTCTAAGATTGATTGCGTGATTCCTATTTTTCCAATAAAGTTTTTGCAATAATTGTTCCAATTGCGAATCTGGGGTGAGTCAAGTCAGAGATTGGTGCAAAAAAAACCAGGGGCAATCCTAGGCAATGCCTGGACAAGGCGCCCTAGGCAACCTGGAACACCGTTTGATATCCATGGATCATTGCAACTTTCAAATACCGGGCAAAAGTGGTCGTATAGTTTCGAGCAGATTCCGCCACGCGATGCTGGCTCCACAGGTAGTCCATGAAAGAGACAGCATCGGCGAGGGAAAGGTCGTAGATCGTGAAAATGGTGTGGCCCAAGAGCCACACCATTGCGTTACGTCTTGGTCGGGGTTGTGTTTGAAGATCAGGTGTAAGGAACCAGTCGGTGGACACATTTGCTGGCGTCGTCCCACCGATCAGCGCTATGAGCACACGTGCAAGGGCCCACACTTCTGTGACGTGGGGGCAGAGGAGGCGATGCTCCCTGGTGTCAACGTCACCACAGCGGCCGCAAGCAGCCGAGGGTCGTAGGCGGATGGCCGCCAGGCGATGGTTAGTGGGGATTAAATTGTTGACTACACGGTACCATAGCGCCGAAACTGCGGTGGGAAGGGCTGAGTTGTTAATATTAGCCCAAACTTGGCGCCAGATGACCGACGGTCGTCTGTCCTCTAATTTATGTGGCGTGGGCTGGCCTAGGAGTGCCTGGTAAAGGCGCTTCGACGTGCTTGCCTTGTCAGTGGCCACTGGGAGGACATAACTGCGGTGGAAGTAATAGTCTCTGACCGTCGTCAGCCGGAACGGAATATGCGTCAAACAGACCGGTGCACGCGCCGAGTGTGGACGATAACGGTCGAAGAGGACCGCTGTAGTCCCACCGGGGTCGGCTTCGCGCAAAGCGGTGACACGGTGTATCAGAAGGGCCGCACATTTCCGGGAAAATTCAATGAGGCCGAGGCCGCCATCGGCCTTCGGCAACGTACAGGTCAGCGCATCAACCTTGAACAGCGCATGCCGCCACAAGAGCCAGTATACTGCTTGCGAGATGGCTCGGCCGATCTGCTTCGGCAGCGTAAGGAGTTGGGCGACATACCATGCCCGTGAGAGGAGATAACCATTAATCAGCTGGATGCGTTGATGGAGGTCGAGCCGTCGATCAGCGTGGCTCACGCAAAGGCCCCTGATGCGTGTGAGAAGCCGCCGCCACGTGAGGGTTAACATACGCTGCGGACAGGCAGTCACCTCAAGACCCAAGATACGCTGTTCCCCCACAACGCGGTACCAGGGGCGTTCGACGGTCAATGATCGTGGCCCTAGCGGAAGCAACACGGTCTTGTTGGGATTTAACTGAGCACCGGAGGCCCGTTCATAAATGTCGAGAACGCGGCGAACGGAATCGATGTCCCTGGCGTTAGCAACGAACACACCAACGTCATCGGCGTAGGCTGCACAGCGGAAGGTGACGCCTGGGAGAGCGACACCGTCGACCAACCGGCCAATGTCACGCAGCAAGGGGTCCAGCGCTAAGGCAAACAAATACATCGACAAGGGACACCCCTGTCGAACTGACCGCCTGATGGGAATGGGGCGCGACCGGCAACCGTTCACCACGATAGTGGAATTCGCCCCATCCAAGAAGTGCCGGATGATGCGTATGAAGCGCTCCCCAAAACCCATCCGCGACATAACGCCCAGCAGGTAAGGGTGCGAGACCCTGTCAAAGGCACCGGCGAAGTCCAAGGAAAGAATGGCAGCCGGAGTGCGAGTGTCAGCGGTGAGGAAGACAACATCGCGGTACAGGGAAGCGGCGGTGAAGATGTTCCGACGCGAAACGCCACAGGATTGAGTGGGGCAAAGAACCTTAGTCATCGCCTGTTTGAGACGAGAGGCCACGCATCGTGCCACCAACTTATAGTCAGTGTTAAGGACAGTGATAGGACGCAGGTCTTGAGCTCGACAGTGACCAGTCACCTTTGGAATAAGGGCAATACGTCCAGATAAAAAGTCGGCGGGTAAGTCGCATCCAGCAAAAATCTCCTCGCACATTTTGCAGAAACGGTCGCCGAGCAGGTCCCAAAATTGTTGGTAGAACTCATAAGGGAGACCGTCGGGGCCAGGTGACTTGCGTCCCGGACAGGCACGGAGGACAGATGTGAGGTCAGCGAGTGTCAGGGGCTCGGTTAAAGAGCCGCGGTCATGACGATCCAAAGAAGTTGGCACCCCACTGACAAGTGCACGTTGGGCGGCGACGTCGACCTCAACATCCTGGAAGAGGTGCGTGAAATGGTCCGTCAGGTGTTGGAGGACGTCACGGTTGTCCGTGATACGCGCACCATCGTCTGTCTTAAGGCGCAGAATGGTGTTCTTCTTGGCACGAGTTCGTTCAGAGGCAAGGTGATAAATGGATGGCTCCTCGCCTTCAATCAGGGATGCAGAACGACACCGCACCACCATACCATCGGCTTTCTCCCGAGAGAAGCGAAGGATTTGCGCCTTAATTTTGTTGAGGCGCATGTGGAGCTGATCGTACCTATCAGCAGGAAGAGTCAGGGCGTCAGTGAGACACTGCTGATAGAAGGCCAACGTGCTACGTTTCCAGTGGGCGACGTCGCGACTATATTGCCGGATAACACGTCGCAGCCGGGGCTTCGCACAGCGGAGCCACCAAACCACCGTGGTAGGGTACCGGGAAGTGTCCACGAGACAATCCTGCCACGTTTTCGTGACGAGAGCACGAAGTTCGGGCAGGGATAGATGAAGGGTATTCATCTTCCAAGAGGTGCCACGAGGAACCGGGACGGGACCCGCGATACGCAAGGAACACAAGTACGCACAGTGGTCACTAAAGGCCACGGGTATGACTTGGACGGCACAAAGGGCGGGAGTCAAATCAGCCGAGACATAAACACGATCAATACGGCTGGCTCCAGTGGGATAGATGTGGGTAAATTGCGTGTAGGCGGGATGGAAGTGGCGCCACGTGTCAGTAAGGTCAGCCGCCTGAAGGAGTGAAGCGAGCGCTTCACACCGCATAGGCGTCGGGACCTGATCAACTTCGGCAACCACACAGTTGAAGTCTCCGCCAAAGACGATAGGGCGACGAGCTGCTAAGAAAGGGGGGAGATCAGACTGAAAAAGTGTTGTTCTGTCATGCCTGTGGTTAGCACCGGAAGGAGCATAGACATTTAGAAAAAGGACATCTTGAAGGATACATGCAAGAACGCGACCGTTGGGTAGCGTGGTAACGTGGGATGGAGTAAACTCTGAGCGGTAGAGCAAAGCAGTACCCCGCCGGGCGTCAGGGTCGATGTTATACAGTGCCTCATAACCAGCAAGGTCAGATAGAAAAGGGGCACAAACCTCCTGGAGAAAGACCACATCAAACGCACCAAGGCGGAGAAAGTCCTTTAGAGATCGAAGTTTGACCGGGTTGGAGATGGAATTGATATTGATCGTTAAAAGGGAGAGGGCTCCCGGCGGACGGTCAAAGGCAGGCATGGGAGAGCAACACAGAGGAGACAACGGCAGATAGGGTCACGGCCGTAGGGAAGCAGGTGTGGAAACATCCACACCAGAACCCAGCGATATCACCCCGGATGTGAGAAACAAATACCAAGCAGCTCATGTGGGGAAAGACCCACTCAATCACGCATGTCATCGCCCTCGTCGTCAGCCCAGTTCAGGCCTCCCCCATCGGCAGGATAGTCTAAGCCAGGCGGCGCAGACGGGTCGGACACAGTAGGATGTGAAAGGGTGCGAGTACGCTGCATGGGCTGGTCGCTACCCTGGTCATGTTTCCGTTTTGCAGGGATCGCTCCCCGATCTCGCGAGGAACAGATAAGAGCCTCTAGTTGCCGAGCAGTTTGCCGCATACCGCCCGAGCGGTCAGCGGAAACAGAGCGGGAAACTGAGGAGGCCTGAGAGTCAGCCTCACTGCCGCTCTCAGGGGGACGTAAACCGTCCGCTTCCTCCGCCGGCTGGTCCGGGTTCGCCTTCTTGCGTCGATGACGACGGCGGGGGGACTTAGCGTCATCTGCCGGGAGGGGCGGGGTAGGAAGAACGACCTCCATCTGTTCTACAGCGACCACATCACTCGCCGTAGCAGGCACATCAGACGCCGCCGGCGGTACCGCCACAACGGGCGTCTGGTCCGGGACGGGTATGTCAGCCGGTGCACGGGGTGCCGGTTGCGCTGCTTCTGGCGGGGGGGACACGTCAGGTCGCTCAGCGGGACGGTGGGCAGCGCCCGCCACTACCTCGCTGAGGAGAGGCACAAGGTCGGTACCAGCAGTGCGTTCCCGCGGCAGTTGCACAGGACGCCGGCGCGGGCAGTCCACGCGGAGATGCTCCGTCGATTGACAAAGGGAGCAAGTCTGCGGTTGCCCAATATAGGTGACCTGGGCCCTGGTACTCGCAACATTGATATACGACGGGATGTGCTGGCGGAGGTCCATGCGGACACTACGAACGCCGCTGTTGCCCTGGAAACGGTAGGCACTGCCCCACTTCTCATTCGTGATGCTGAGCACCGTGCCATACCGCGACAGGACACGGCCGATTACGTCATTGGGACACTCAGGGGGTACGTTAAATACCCGCACAGTCCGTATCCCAAAGCCAGATGGCACTATATGCACTGTTCCGACAGTTCCATCGAAGTAGCGGAACGGATGTTCGCCCGCGAGTGCCAGGCCATACTTTTCGTATTTCTCCTGGTCGAGAAATTTCACGAATAACGAGAATAAGACAAAATCCAGTTGAAAGGTGTCGACGTCATTTTCCGGTACTTTCAGATCACCAAATATCCATTCCTGTATTTCAAAGGCCGTAGGCCGTCTCGCTGCTCTGTCGAATACGCATTGAATACTGTTCGACCGGTTCGACATATTCACCGCAAAAATATCAACGCTGGAAAAACCAAGAACAAACGAAACGACCACGAAACGCGACTCGCGACCCGCTACAGAGCACAACGGACCGCTCCGACCGCGGGGTGCTTCTTAGCCAAAAGGCCGAGAAGCGATAAGGAAAAACCGCAGTGGAAGGGCCTAAATGCTTGCAGCGTGTGCGCTCCACTTGTGGGAGTGACAAACGGTGGTACGGGCCGATATGGCAACAGGCGACCGTCGAAAACATCGCAAAAGCAAGAACAGGAAGGATCGACAATTCACGAGAGCACTCGTCAACAGCCCAGTACTACCCTCCATGTCCAAGAGTAAACTGCGACTCCCATCTGTACGCCGCTAGCTGCCAGGGCAGTGGAGAAGCCGTGAGTCCGCCCCACAGCAGCTCCAGGGCGGCGCGAGCTACATCGGCGCGAGGCTGGCGCGAGCTACACCTAGCCGAGTGCTTGCATCGTCCACCGCCTACTGCATACGTGTGTGTGTGCACACGCATTCTGCGTGCGTGCGGCGACGACGACGACGTTCGCGAGGAGCTAAGGATATAACTCCAAAAAATTTAATTAAAATTATCTGTGGCCGGACCATATGTGACGCCAACGAGGCATCCGAAGGCACCCTTCTGTGCCCACATAAATAACCAGCCTAGTGTAATGCGGCTGCAAGAGCGGTCCAGCTAACCGCAAAAAAAAAAAAAAAAATAAATAAATAAATTACGTAAGATAATGTTAAATTAATTACAAGAAATCGTGGTGTGTAAGCAGCTAACTACTGGGCAAATCGACAACTACAACAAGTTTTGCTACCAGCGGAATATCTGATCACTGCAGAATATTAACTCATTTCAGTCTGTGTTTTAATTAATTTTAGGTGGGCCGATCCCGGCGGTACTGCAATGCCGGGCCAACCCGCGACAGAGGTGGAGCAAGCCCCTAGCACTCCGTCATGAGCCAAAAATGAGTTTAATATTCTGGTCCTGCGATGCAGGACGTATCAGATATTAAGCTGATAAGAACAGATTTTTATTTTCCGAGATAATTCTTAGTTACAGTTTTAAGAAGTATAAATTTAAGAAAGAATATTCATGACTCTATATAAATCGAGTATTACAAATTTAATGAAAATTTTAAGTTAAAATATATAGTAAACGGTTCTAACCGCACTTAAATAGTTGAATCTTATTCTAATTCGTGGGTTAAGCCCACTACTTAAATATTGGAAGACCGCGTTAGGCGCGGATGCTTAAGTATATTACCTTAAGATTAATTCCGCGATAGGCGCGGCCTTAGATAATTCACACTGGGGAAAGTTTGGACCTAGTTTTAGGGTCTATTTTATTTATTGCATTCTTCTCCATGCCCTGACAGCACACTGCACATGCACGGCTGCCAGCGGCTGGTGTGCCACGCACGCAGGCGGGTCACACACAGCCGGACTTCTCCCCTCTGTCCGCCTTGCGGCAGACGTCACCGGGGTGTCGTGGCAGGAGGGCGTTGCTTCCCACGCTGGCTGGAGACTGCCGGGCAGTAGGCACACGTTCGGCGCCGCCCAGCACCGCGCCAACCGAGGTGGGGGCCATATTCGGCGGACACCACGGAGGGAGGGGCACCAGGCAGCACCGCACGCACCGCTACTGACTCGGCACTGCTGCAGTGCGGCGCGAAGATGGTGTAGCGCCGCGGTCCCGCGTCGTGGAGCAGAATCTCGACGCCGACGTCACGAAGGCACCGACCTCGAAGTTCTCCGACGACTGCAGTCTCGAAGGTCTCGCAGCCTGACGTCAGAGCATGCCACAGTCTAGGGGGACACATACTGGCGGTGGCCAGTAATGTGTTCCACGTAAATGTCGCGGGACCACTTGATGGTGTCAGACACCATCAGCCGCCGCATCAGTTGGCAGTAGCGGCTAGCGATGCCTAGGTGCCGAAGCACTGCATCGTTCTGGCGGTCCCACGCCCCCAGACTGCCGACAACCAGGGCGTCGACAGTGACGGAATAGCCGCGAGCGGCTAATCCGCGCGCAACGTCGGCGTACTTTATCCTCTTCAGTTGCCGAGCGTTGTCGAGCGCAATCCGCCTGTTCTCAAAGGGGATTGTCACATCGACGATGGTTACAGTCTTCGCGACCTCGTCCGTTATTACGAGGTCCGGACGCAGCCCACTGCTGTCCCCTATGACGGCTTGGTTGATCCTGATGTCAGGAACAGCAGTGTTTCCTCTTCTTGGCCGCCCTGCGACTGCTGTCGCGAGGCGGTTGAGGACCGCGTTGTGGCGATACTGCAGGGCTGCTGAGTGCACCATGCACGCGTTAATTACGTGCGGGAGCGTCTCGTTGTTGTGGCCACAGCGTCGGCAGGCTTTGTTGTTGTTGGCCCGCCCATCAAAGCGGCGACAACCGTTCAGAGGCACGACTCCGAGCCTGGCGCGATGGATAAAGCGCCAGTCTGCGAAGCGGGTGTATTTGCCTCCCGCTATGAAGTGGTTGGACGCTGTGGATTCCCTGGTGCACTCGAACACCTTCCCCTGGTCCGGTTTCCTGAGTAGGATGTGGCGCAGGCGCTGCCTCAGACACTCGCGGAGCGTCCGCGAGAGAAGACGTTTGGCGCCCCCTCCCACCCGGACATGCTCGACGCCAGTGTTGGCGGTGCGTCCCACGCTGTCATCATCGTGCTGCGGTCCATCGCCGCCATCTTCGAGGTGTCGTGTAGTCCCAGGCGCCGCCCCCTCCGTGGCCGGCTGCGTCACCCCTCCGATGCCGCCGTGTTCCGCGTCGTCAGCGATGGCGGGTCGGCCGCCGACCTCCACCTGCAACTCAGAAAGCAGCTCACTCCAGCGCCAGGTGACGCCACGCGGCGCTAGGCGCCTTGTGGCGTTCCTGACGCGCGTCCACAGTGACTGGATGTCACCTCCGTCGCGTGCGAGGTCACCCTCAGTGCTGCCGCTAAGGTAGGTGGCCAAGTCGGAACGACTCGGCTCCCTCCCCAGTCGGCGGCGCGCGGCCGTAGTTAGAGTGGCCCAGGCGATGTCGCGGACGGTGGCGTCGTCGCAGTGCAGCATGCGGAAGCCGTGGACGATGGTGGAGATGTCCGCAGCGTCCGCGAGCGGCGTCAGGCCGCATCCTCCCTCTCCCAGCGCGAGGTACAGCTGTTCGGTGGACGCACGCTGTGGGAGGAACAGCCATGATTTGACAGCCGCTTTCACTGCCTTGTCGAGTGCAGATAGCGGCCCCTTGCGTACCGCTCCGCCCCGCATGACAAAGTCAAGCCTAGGGAGGAGAAAGACACGCACAGCGTCAATCTTCTGCCAGGGAGCCAGCAGGGAAGCGTCCAGGTGCTGCAAGTCGCGTCGAATTGCCGCGATCGCATCCGTTGGCGTCTGCGTGACTTTGTACCCGGTGGGAACGCCTAGATGGAGGTAGGCGTCACCCGCACCGAGCACGGCTGGTTCTCCCCCTTGCAGGGCGAATACCGAGCCTAGTGTCTGCCGACGGCGGATGTGAAGCGTGGCACACTTCGACGGCTTGAAGGTAAGCCCGGCCCACGTCGCCGCCTCACCCACAACATTGAGGAGCGTCTGCATCGCCTCTGAATCCCGCGCCAGAAGCACGATATCGTCCGCATACGCCAGTGCACTCACACTGACGCCGCTAAGCGGAATACCACACTCATTTCTGAGTGAGGTTGCGGCGCGAAGTACCGGCTCGAGCGCGAGATTAAAGACGATGGGCGACAGTGGACAGCCCTGCTTGACCCCCGCCTGGATCTCTATCTCCTCCGTTAGTCCGTCAGATGTACGGACGCGGGTGGAGCAACCATCGTACATGTCGGCAATTAGACGGTGCAATTGCTCTGGTAGTCCCATCCTGCTCAGTACTCCAAGGAGGTGAGCGTGAGGCACTGAGCCGAAAGCATTCGCCAGATCAAGCCAAGCAAAGCATGCTTGGCCTCCCCTGCGCCTTGCATCGTCAATTGCCGTCTGCACAATGAAGTTGTGCTCGTAGCAGCCTTCAAACGTGCGGAAGCCCTTCTGTTCTGGGGAGAGCAGGTTCAACCGCTCTGCCCAGAGAGAAGTGCGGTCCGCAACGATTGCAGCAAAGAGCTTAGAGATGGTAGAGCTCAATGCTAAAGGCCGCCAGTTTGTCACGTCCGAGACGTCCCCTTTCTTGTGGATGAGGACGGTAGTGGATATTTTCCACTGCACCGGAGTCTTCCGCTCTTTCCAGCAGCGCGAGAAGATCTTAGCTAGCACGTGGCAGCCAGGATCCTCACGTCGCAAGTCCGAGTAGGTGACTCCGTCTGCCCCAGGAGCAGTATTGCTCGCCTTCTGGAGCCGCTGTTGCACCTCTGAAGGTGTGATCGGCAGCAGGACCTCCTCGCTGACATCAGGAGGCGTGGTGGCGGCAAAGTCCGGGACAGCAGCTGGTGCATCTGAAAGAGAGAAGTCAGATTTAGCATAGATATTTTTAAAGTGCTCCGTGAGCACGCTGCCATCGATTTGGCAGTACGGTGACGTCTCGCCAAGGACGCGCTGCATCGCCTTGCGCCGGTCCGCGCGGTACAGCTTCTGAATCTCAGACGCTGCATTCGCGTCGTACCGACGCTCGGCGGCCGCCGCGCGCCGTGCGCCACGTCCACCGCGCCGCCCACCGCGGTCGCGTGTAGGGGCAGGGGGAGGGGGATTGGCAGCAGCGTCGGCGCGGCCCTGGCCGCGGTGCGCTGCTGCTGGTGGCCCATCCTGTCGACCTCCGGCTGCCTGGCGTTGTGGCTTCGTCTCGGCTATCTCGGAGATGAAGTCCTCGACGACCGCGACGAATGCGCCCCACGGTTGGTTGTGGACGCTCTCCAGGGCCGCCAGCCAGCGCCGCTGCCTCTCCGTTAGCCGAGCGTCGGCCGGGGAAGGGGGGGGCGGAGCTGCCTCAGTTGCGCCCTGTTCGGAGGGTACAGGGGGGCCTGTCAGGTCTGGTGAAGGACGGGAGTCTTGCGGCGGGAGGTTAGGACTGGGCCGGGTGTTACGGCGTCGGCGTCTCCTCTTCTTGCTGCCAGTTCTCGGAGACGCAGCTGCAGTCCCTCCGTTCGCGTCGCGCCGCTCCGTCGTCTGCGTCGGTGGTGGTGCCGTGCTGCCATCTGGCGTGGGCCGCTCAGTGCTGCTCTCGATCGCCGCGCTGGTGACAGGTGGCGCAGCGGTAGCAGCAGGGGCCGGTGTAGCTTGCGCCGGCCTGGCGCTCGGGTCGGGCGCACCGCGGCTGGTGTTCGCCGCGCCGCCAACAGATGGCCCGGCGGTCGCCAGCGGCCCGCCGCCGGCGCGAGAAACACGGGGTGTAGCTCGCGCCGGCTGACCGGACGCGCCGGCTCGCCCCGGGCCGCTGCTACGCGGACTGGGTGCCCGACGATCGCTACCAGATGGCGCAGTGGTCGTAGGGGTGGCCGGTGTAGCCCGCGCCGGCCGGGCGTCTCGAGGTGTAGCTCGCGCCGGCCTGGCGCTCGGGCCCAGCGCACCGCGGCTGTTGTTCGCCGCGCCGCCAACAGATGGCCCAGCGGTCGCCCGCGCCCTGCCGCCGGCGCGAGATACACGAGGTGTAGCTCGCGCCGGCCGCCCAGGCGCGTTGGCTCGCGCCGGGCCGCTGTTACGCGGACTGGGCGGTATGATGCGCCGTCGGTCCGGGGGCGGTGGTCTGCGTCCTGCAGCACGGCGTCTGTCCCTCCTTGGGGTGACTACGTGCCACTCGTTATCTGAAACAGAGGCTGCTTGTTTAGTAGCACTCCCTGCCTGAGCGGAGACGGAGTGACGGGCGTCACTCGACGTAACCGCCGGCAGGGCAGAGGGAACGCGGCGCGTGTACGTCTGCGACCGCACAAGCACCACACCATCCGGTGCATCCGCCGGGCGCGCGGCCTTTGGTGCGTCAACCGGCGGCGCGGCTGCGCCGTGAATGACAACACCAACGGTCGCGGCGAGCGAGGCAGCCTGCCTGCCACTGCCCACCCGCACCGCAGAGCCACCTGTTGGCGGCGTAGCGAATGCGGGCGGCAGTCCCAGGCCGGTACCCACGCTCCCGACAGATGGTGGGCGGGAGGCGCCTGCGGCAGCCGCACGACGTGGCCAGCGTACGCCACTGGGTGCAATGGCCGGCGCGGGCGGCGGCGAGCCGCGGCCCATGCCGGACACTGCGCCTCTGGCCGGAGCGACGCGTTCGGCGGCAGGCGTCGGCAGCGTGCTGCCTTCACCTCCCGAACTTGCGCTCGGCACTCGTGGCGACGCGGTTGACGTCGCGGAGCGTGTCGGCAGGGGGATGCCAGACCTCCTCGGCGTGCGCACACAAAGTACACACGACGCGGGGGTGGCAACCACCGCCGTCCTGGGCGTCGCAGACGCCTGCACACTCACACAGGGTGAGGGCAAGGCAGCCTGTGAGCCCACCACGCTGCTGCGGGTCAGGACCGCCGCGTATGTTAAACCTAAGTCCAGCCGGTCTGTCCTACTAGCTTCGGGGACCGGACTGGGCTGTGGCCATAGCCCCTCTCTATTATCTAAGGCTAGGCGGCCTATGGTACTAGCTTCCCGAGCCGCTTTCGCCTGTGGCTTGCGCCCAGCACTAACTAAGGACGAAGGGCCTGTCCTACTAGCTTCGGGGGCCCTCGCCTGTGACCTCCCGCCGGCTGACCTCTCTGGGTGCCCCAGAGAGCCAGACACGGCATCGTGTCCCATACTCACTATCCCCCGACTGGCAGCGCCGGGGGTTGCGGAATCTGCATTGCAGAGCCGCTGGTGTAGCCGCAGCGTCTTCAGCCGCGGGTCGCGTCGGCCGCAAAACTGACACTCGAAAACGGGAACCGTTTCCGGGTCATGCAGCCTCCTGTAGTGGCGGAGAAGGGCCGAGTGGTCCTTGTACTCCCCAAAAGTTGGCCTGCCTGCAGCCTTGGTGACGAAGCAGATCCGGCAGCGGAAGACCTCCGCCGGCAGCGTCACCACAAGCTCCATTGTTCAGGTCGCGGACCTGAAACAGGAGAATAAAAGCGACCGCTTCCCGGTGCAGAAATCAGCCCATATCAGCCCATATTAAGCTGATAAGAACAGATACTACACTTTGATCTTAGCCAAAAGGCCGAGAAGCGATAAGGAAAAACCGCAGTGGAAGGGCCTAAATGCTTGCAGCGTGTGCGCTCCACTTGTGGGAGTGACAAACGGTGGTACGGGCCGATATGGCAACAGGCGACCGTCGAAAACATCGCAAAAGCAAGAACAGGAAGGATCGACAATTCACGAGAGCACTCGTCAACAGCCCAGTACTACCCTCCATGTCCAAGAGTAAACTGCGACTCCCATCTGTACGCCGCTAGCTGCCAGGGCAGTGGAGAAGCCGTGAGTCCGCCCCACAGCAGCTCCAGGGCGGCGCGAGCTACATCGGCGCGAGGCTGGCGCGAGCTACACCTAGCCGAGTGCTTGCATCGTCCACCGCCTACTGCATACGTGTGTGTGTGCACACGCATTCTGCGTGCGTGCGGCGACGACGACGACGTTCGCGAGGAGCTAAGGATATAACTCCAAAAAATTTAATTAAAATTATCTGTGGCCGGACCATATGTGACGCCAACGAGGCATCCGAAGGCACCCTTCTGTGCCCACATAAATAACCAGCCTAGTGTAATGCGGCTGCAAGAGCGGTCCAGCTAACCGCAAAAAAAAAAAAAAAAAATAAATAAATAAATTACGTAAGATAATGTTAAATTAATTACAAGAAATCGTGGTGTGTAAGCAGCTAACTACTGGGCAAATCGACAACTACAACAAGTTTTGCTACCAGCGGAATATCTGATCACTGCAGAATATTAACTCATTTCAGTCTGTGTTTTAATTAATTTTAGGTGGGCCGATCCCGGCGGTACTGCAATGCCGGGCCAACCCGCGACAGAGGTGGAGCAAGCCCCTAGCACTCCGTCATGAGCCAAAAATGAGTTTAATATTCTGGTCCTGCGATGCAGGACGTATCAGATATTAAGCTGATAAGAACAGATACTACACTTTGATCTTAGCCAAAAGGCCGAGAAGCGATAAGGAAAAACCGCAGTGGAAGGGCCTAAATGCTTGCAGCGTGTGCGCTCCACTTGTGGGAGTGACAAACGGTGGTACGGGCCGATATGGCAACAGGCGACCGTCGAAAACATCGCAAAAGCAAGAACAGGAAGGATCGACAATTCACGAGAGCACTCGTCAACAGCCCAGTACTACCCTCCATGTCCAAGAGTAAACTGCGACTCCCATCTGTACGCCGCTAGCTGCCAGGGCAGTGGAGAAGCCGTGAGTCCGCCCCACAGCAGCTCCAGGGCGGCGCGAGCTACATCGGCGCGAGGCTGGCGCGAGCTACACCTAGCCGAGTGCTTGCATCGTCCACCGCCTACTGCATACGTGTGTGTGTGCACACGCATTCTGCGTGCGTGCGGCGACGACGACGACGTTCGCGAGGAGCTAAGGATATAACTCCAAAAAATTTAATTAAAATTATCTGTGGCCGGACCATATGTGACGCCAACGAGGCATCCGAAGGCACCCTTCTGTGCCCACATAAATAACCAGCCTAGTGTAATGCGGCTGCAAGAGCGGTCCAGCTAACCGCAAAAAAAAAAAAAAAAAATAAATAAATAAATTACGTAAGATAATGTTAAATTAATTACAAGAAATCGTGGTGTGTAAGCAGCTAACTACTGGGCAAATCGACAACTACAACAAGTTTTGCTACCAGCGGAATATCTGATCACTGCAGAATATTAACTCATTTCAGTCTGTGTTTTAATTAATTTTAGGTGGGCCGATCCCGGCGGTACTGCAATGCCGGGCCAACCCGCGACAGAGGTGGAGCAAGCCCCTAGCACTCCGTCATGAGCCAAAAATGAGTTTAATATTCTGGTCCTGCGATGCAGGACGTATCAGATATTAAGCTGATAAGAACAGATTTTTATTTTCCGAGATAATTCTTAGTTACAGTTTTAAGAAGTATAAATTTAAGAAAAAATATTCATGACTCTATACAATGCGAGTTTTACAAGTTTGTTAAGTTTAGATAAAATAAAATTTAGAAAAACGGTTCTAACCGCACTTAAGTAATTGAACCTTATTCTAACTCGTGGGTTAAGCCCACTACTTAAATATTGGAAGGCCGCGTTAGGCGCGGATGCTTAAGTATATTACCTTAAGATTAATCCCGCGGTAGGCGCGGCCTTAGATAATTTCAGAACGGGGAAGGTTGGAGCTAGTTTAGGATCTATTTTGTTTATTACATTCTTCTCCATGCCCTGACAGCACACTGCACATGCACGGCTGCCAGCGGCTGGTGTGCCACGCACGCAGGCGGGTCACACACAGCCGGACTTCTCCCCTCTGTCCGCCTTGCGGCAGACGTCACCGGGGTGTCGTGGCAGGAGGGCGTTGCTTCCCACGCTGGCTGGAGACTGCCGGGCAGTAGGCACACGTTTGGCGCCGCCTAGCACCGCGCCAACCGAGGTGGGGGCCATATTCGGCGGACACCACGGAGGGAGGGGCACCAGGCAGCACCGCACGCACCGCTACTGACTCGGCACTGCTGCAGTGCGGCGCGAAGATGGTGTAGCGCCGCAGGTCCCGCGTCGTGGAGGAGAATCTCGACGCCGACGTCACGAAGGCACCGACCTCGAAGTTCTCCGACGACTGCAGTCTCGAGGGTCTCGCAGCCTGACGTCAGAGCATGCCACAGTCTAGGGGGACACATACTGGCGGTGGCCAGTAATGTGTTCCACGTAAATGTCGCGGGACCACTTGATGGTGTCAGACACCATCAGCCGCCGCATCAGTTGGCAGTAGCGGCTAGCGATGCCTAGGTGCCGAAGCACTGCATCGTTCTGGCGGTCCCACGCCCCCAGACTGCCAACAACCAGGGCGTCGACAGTGACGGAATAGCCGCGAGCGGCTAATCCGCGCGCAACGTCGGCGTACTTTATCCTCTTCAGTTGCCGAGCGTTGTCGAGCGCAATCCGCCTATTCTCGAAGGGGATTGTCACATCGACGATGGTCACAGTCTTAGCGGCCTCGTCAGTTATTACGAGGTCCGGACGCAGCCCACTGCTGTCCCCTATGACGGCTTGGTTGATCCTGATGTCAGGAACAGCAGCGTTTCCTCTCCTTGGCCGCCCAGCGACTGCTGTCGCGAGGCGGTTGAGGACCGCGTTGTGGCGATACTGCAGGGCTGCTGAGTGCACCATGCACGCGTTGATCACGTGCGGGAGCGTCTCGTTGTTGTGGCCACAGCGTCGGCAGGCTTTGTTGTTGTTTGCCCGCCCATCAAAGCGGCGACAACCGTTCAGAGGCACGACTCCGAGCCTGGCGCGATGGATAAAGCGCCAGTCTGCGAAGCGGGTGTATTTGCCTCCCGCTATGAAGTGGTTGGACGCTGTGGACTCCCTGGTACACTCGAACACCTTCCCCTGGTCAGGTTTCCTGAGTAGGAGGTTGCGCAGGCGCTGCCTCAGACACTCGCGGAGCGTCCGCGAGAGAAGACGTTTGGCGCCCCCTCCCACCCGGACATGCTCGACGCCAGTGTTGACGGTGCGTCCCACGCTGTCATCATCGTGTTGCGGTCCATCGCCGCCATCATCGAGGTGTCGTGTAGTCCCAGGCGCCGCCCCCTCCGTGGCCGGCTGCGTCACCCCTCCGATGCCGCCGTGTTCCGCGTCGTCAGCGATGGCGGGTTGGCCGCCGACCTCCACCTGCAACTCAGAAAGCAGCTCACTCCAGCGCCAGGTGACGCCACGCGGCGCTAGGCGCCTTGTGGCGTTCCTGACGCGCGTCCACAGTGACTGGATGTCACCTCCGTCGCGTGCGAGGTCACCCTCAGTGCTGCCGCTAAGGTAGGTGGCCAAGTCGGAACGACTCGGCTCCCTCCCCAGTCGGCGGCGCGCGGCCGTAGTTAGTGTGGCCCAGGCGATGTCGCGGACGGTGGCGTCGTCGCAGTGCAGCATGCGGAAGCCGTGGACGATCGTCGAGATGTCCGCAGCGTCCGCGAGCGGCGTCAGGCCGCATCCTCCCTCTCCCAGCGCGAGGTACAGCTGTTCGGTGGACGCACGCTGTGGGAGGAACAGCCATGATTTGACAGCCGCTTTCACTGCCTTGTCGAGTGCAGACAGCGGCCCCTTGCGTACCGCTCCGCCCCGCATGACAAAGTCAAGCCTAGGGAGGAGAAAGACACGCACAGCGTCAATCTTCTGCCAGGGAGCCAGCAGGGAAGCGTCCAGGTGCTGCAAGTCGCGTCGAATTGCCGCGATCGCATCCGTTGGCGTCTGCGTGACTTTGTACCCGGTGGGAACGCCAAGATGGAGGTAGGCGTCACCCGCACCGAGCACGGCTGGTTCTCCCCCTTGCAGGGCGAATACCGAGCCTAGTGTCTGCCGACGGCGGATGTGAAGCGTGGCACACTTCGACGGCTTGAAGGTAAGCCCGGCCCACGTTGCCGCCTCGCCCACAACATTGAGGAGCGTCTGCATCGCCTCTGAATCCCGCGCCAGAAGCACGATATCGTCCGCATACGCCAGTGCACTCACACTGACGCCGCTAAGCGGAATACCACACTCATTTCTGAGTGAGGTTGCGGCGCGAAGTATCGGCTCGAGCGCGAGATTAAAGACGATGGGCGACAGTGGACAGCCCTGCTTGACCCCTGCCTGGATCTCTATCTCCTCCGTTAGTCCGTCAGATGTACGGACGCGGGTGGAGCAACCATCGTACATGTCGGCAATTAGATGGTGCAATTGCTCTGGTAGTCCCATCCTGCTCAGTACTCCAAGGAGGTGAGCGTGAGGCACTGAACCGAAAGCATTCGCCAGATCAAGCCAAGCAAAGCATGCTTGGCCTCCCCTGCGCCTTGCATCGTCAATTGCCGTCTGCACAATGAAGTTGTGCTCGTAGCAGCCTTCAAACGTGCGGAAGCCCTTCTGTTCTGGGGAGAGCAGGTTCAACCGCTCTGCCCAGAGAGAAGTGCGGTCCGCAACGATTGCAGCAAAGAGCTTAGAGATGGTAGAGCTCAATGCTAAAGGCCGCCAGTTTGTCACGTCCGAGACGTCCCCTTTCTTGTGGATGAGGACGGTAGTGGATATTTTCCACTGCACCGGAGTCTTCCGCTCATTCCAGCAGCGCGAGAAGATCTTAGCTAGCACGTGGCAGCCAGGATCCTCACGTCGCAGGTCCGAGTAGGTGACTCCGTCTGCCCCAGGAGCAGTATTGCTCGCCTTCTGGAGCCGCTGTTGCACCTCTGAAGGTGTGATCGGCAGCAGGACCTCCTCGCTGACATCAGGAGGCGTGGTGGTGGCAAAGTCCGGGACAGCAGCTGGTGCATCTGTAACGGAAAAGTCGGATTTAGAGTATATTACCTTAAAGTGCTCCGTGAGCACGTTGCCATCGATTTGGCAGTACGGCGACGTCTCGCCAAGGACGCGCTGCATCGCCTTGCGCCGGTCCGCGCGGTACAGCTTCTGAATCTCAGACGCTGCATTCGCGTCGTACCGACGCTCGGCGGCCGCCGCGCGCCGTGCGCCACGTCCACCGCGCCGCCCACCGCGGCCGCGTGTAGGGGCAGGGGGAGGGGGATTGGCAGCAGCGTCGGCGCGGCCCTGGCCGCGGTGCGCTGCTGCTGGTGGCCCATCCTGTCGACCTCCGGCTGCCTGGCGTTGTGGCTTCGTCTCGGCGATCTCGGAGATGAAGTCCTCGACGGCCGCGACGAATGCGTCCCACGGTTGGTTGTGGACGCTCTCCAGGGCCGCCAGCCAGCGCCGCTGCCTCTCCGTTAGCCGAGCGTCGGCCGGGGGAGGGGGGGGCGGAGCTGCCTCAGTTGCGCCCTGTTCGGTGGGTACAGGGGGGCCTGTCAGGTCTGGTGTAGGACGGGAGCCTTGCGGCGGGAGGTTGGGACTGGGCCGGGTGTTACGGCGTCGGCGTCTCCTCTTCTTGCTGCCAGTTCTCGGAGACGCAGCTGCAGTCCCTCCGTTCACGTCGCGCCGCTCCGTCGTCTGCGTCGGTGGTGGTGCCGTGCTGCCATCTGGCGTGGGCCGCTCAGTGCTGCTATCGATCGCCGCGCTGGTGACAGGTGGCGCAGCGGTAGCAGCAGGGGCCGGTGTAGCTTGCGCCGGCCTGGCGCTCGGGTCGGGCGCACCGCGGCTGGTGTTCGCCGCGCCGCCAACAGATGGCCCGGCGGTCGCCAGCCGCCCGCCGCCGGCGCGAGAAACACGGGGTGTAGCTCGCGCCGGCTGACCGGACGCGCCGGCTCGCCCCGGGCCGCTGTTACGCGGACTGGGTGCCCGACGATCGCTACCAGATGGCGCAGTGGTCGTAGGGGTGGCCGGTGTAGCCCGCGCCGGCCGGGCGTCTCCAGGTGTAGCTCGCGCCGGCCTGGCGCTCGGGCCCAGCGCACGGCGGCTGTTGTTCGCCGCGCCGCCAACAGATGGCCCAGCGGTCGCCCGCGCCCTGCCGCCGGCGCGAGATACACGAGGTGTAGCTCGCGCCGGCCGCCCAGGCGCGTTGGCTCGCGTCGGGCCACTGTTACGCGGACTGGGCGGTATGATGCGCCGTCGGTCCGGGGGCGGTGGTCTGCGTCCTGCAGCACGGCGTCTGTCCCTCCGTGGGGTGACTACGTGCCACTCATGATCTGCAACAGGAGCTTTTGGGTTAATAGCACTCCCTGCCTGAGCGGAGACGGAGTGACGGGCGTCACTCGACGTAACCGCCGGCAGGGCAGAGGGAACGCGGCGCGTGTACGTCTGCGACCGCACAAGCACCACACCACCCGGTGCATCCGCCGGGCGCGCGGCCTTTGGTGCGTCAACCGGCGGCGCGGCTGCGCCGTGAATGACAACACCAACGGTCGCGGCGAGCGAGGCAGCCCGCCTGCCACTGTTCGCCCGCACCGCAGAGCCACCTGTTGGCGGCGTAGCGAATGCGGGCGGCAGTCCCAGGCCGGTACCCACGCTCCCGACAGATGGCGGGCGGGAGGCGCCTGCGGCAGCCGCACGACGTGGCCAGCGTACGCCACTGGGTGCAATGGCCGGCGCGGGCGGCGGCGAGCCGCGACCCATGCCGGACACAGCGCCTCTGGCCGGAGCGACGCGTTCGGCGGCAGGCGTCGGCAGCGTGCTGCCTTCACCTCCCGAACTTGCGCTCGGCACTCGTGGCGACGCGGTTGACGTCGCGGAGCGTGTCGGCAGGGGGATGCCAGACCTCCTCGGCGTGCGCACACACAGTACACACGACGCGGGGGTGGCAACCACCGCCGTCCTGGGCGTCGCAGACGCCTGCACACTCACACAGGGTGAGGGCAAGGCAGCCTGTGAGCCCACCACGCTGCTGCGGGTCAGGACCGCCGCGTAAGTTAATCCTAAGTCCAGCCGGTCTGTCCTACTAGCTTCGGGGACCGGACTGGGCTGTGGCCATAGCCCCTCTCTATTATCTAAGGCTAGGCGGCCTATGGTACTAGCTTCCCGAGCCGCTTTCGCCTGTGGCTTGCGCCCAGCACTAACTAAGGACGAAGGGCCTGTCCTACTAGCTTCGGGGGCCCTCGCCTGTGACCTCCCGCCGGCTGACCTCTCTGGGTGCCCCAGAGAGCCAGACACGGCATCGTGTCCCATACTCACTATCCCCCGACTGGCAGCGCCGGGGGTTGCGGAATCTGCATTGCAGAGCCGCTGGTGTAGCCGCAGCGTCTTCAGCCGCGGGTCGCGTCGGCCGCAAAACTGACACTCGAAAACGGGAACCGTTTCCGGGTCGTGCAGCCTCCTGTAGTGGCGGAGAAGGGCCGAGTGGTCCTTGTACTCGCCAAAAGTAGGTCTCCCGGCAGCCTTGGTGACGAAGCAGATCCGGCAGCGGAAGACCTCCGCCGGCAGCGTCACCACAAGCTCCATTGTTCAGGTCGCGGACCTGAAACAGGAGAATAAAAGCGACCGCTTCCCGGTGCAGAAATCAGCCCATATCAGCCCATATTAAGCTGATAAGAACAGATACTACACTTTGATCTTAGCCAAAAGGCCGAGAAGCGATAAGGAAAAACCGCAGTGGAAGGGCCTAAATGCTTGCAGCGTGTGCGCTCCACTTGTGGGAGTGACAAACGGTGGTACGGGCCGATATGGCAACAGGCGACCGTCGAAAACATCGCAAAAGCAAGAACAGGAAGGATCGACAATTCACGAGAGCACTCGTCAACAGCCCAGTACTACCCTCCATGTCCAAGAGTAAACTGCGACTCCCATCTGTACGCCGCTAGCTGCCAGGGCAGTGGAGAAGCCGTGAGTCCGCCCCACAGCAGCTCCAGGGCGGCGCGAGCTACATCGGCGCGAGGCTGGCGCGAGCTACACCTAGCCGAGTGCTTGCATCGTCCACCGCCTACTGCATACGTGTGTGTGTGCACACGCATTCTGCGTGCGTGCGGCGACGACGACGACGTTCGCGAGGAGCTAAGGATATAACTCCAAAAAATTTAATTAAAATTATCTGTGGCCGGACCATATGTGACGCCAACGAGGCATCCGAAGGCACCCTTCTGTGCCCACATAAATAACCAGCCTAGTGTAATGCGGCTGCAAGAGCGGTCCAGCTAACCGCAAAAAAAAAAAAAAAAAAATAAATAAATAAATTACGTAAGATAATGTTAAATTAATTACAAGAAATCGTGGTGTGTAAGCAGCTAACTACTGGGCAAATCGACAACTACAACAAGTTTTGCTACCAGCGGAATATCTGATCACTGCAGAATATTAACTCATTTCAGTCTGTGTTTTAATTAATTTTAGGTGGGCCGATCCCGGCGGTACTGCAATGCCGGGCCAACCCGCGACAGAGGTGGAGCAAGCCCCTAGCACTCCGTCATGAGCCAAAAATGAGTTTAATATTCTGGTCCTGCGATGCAGGACGTATCAGATATTAAGCTGATAAGAACAGATACTACACTTTGATCTTAGCCAAAAGGCCGAGAAGCGATAAGGAAAAACCGCAGTGGAAGGGCCTAAATGCTTGCAGCGTGTGCGCTCCACTTGTGGGAGTGACAAACGGTGGTACGGGCCGATATGGCAACAGGCGACCGTCGAAAACATCGCAAAAGCAAGAACAGGAAGGATCGACAATTCACGAGAGCACTCGTCAACAGCCCAGTACTACCCTCCATGTCCAAGAGTAAACTGCGACTCCCATCTGTACGCCGCTAGCTGCCAGGGCAGTGGAGAAGCCGTGAGTCCGCCCCACAGCAGCTCCAGGGCGGCGCGAGCTACATCGGCGCGAGGCTGGCGCGAGCTACACCTAGCCGAGTGCTTGCATCGTCCACCGCCTACTGCATACGTGTGTGTGTGCACACGCATTCTGCGTGCGTGCGGCGACGACGACGACGTTCGCGAGGAGCTAAGGATATAACTCCAAAAAATTTAATTAAAATTATCTGTGGCCGGACCATATGTGACGCCAACGAGGCATCCGAAGGCACCCTTCTGTGCCCACATAAATAACCAGCCTAGTGTAATGCGGCTGCAAGAGCGGTCCAGCTAACCGCAAAAAAAAAAAAAAAAAAATAAATAAATAAATTACGTAAGATAATGTTAAATTAATTACAAGAAATCGTGGTGTGTAAGCAGCTAACTACTGGGCAAATCGACAACTACAACAAGTTTTGCTACCAGCGGAATATCTGATCACTGCAGAATATTAACTCATTTCAGTCTGTGTTTTAATTAATTTTAGGTGGGCCGATCCCGGCGGTACTGCAATGCCGGGCCAACCCGCGACAGAGGTGGAGCAAGCCCCTAGCACTCCGTCATGAGCCAAAAATGAGTTTAATATTCTGGTCCTGCGATGCAGGACGTATCAGATATTAAGCTGATAAGAACAGATACTACACTTTGATCTTAGCCAAAAGGCCGAGAAGCGATAAGGAAAAACCGCAGTGGAAGGGCCTAAATGCTTGCAGCGTGTGCGCTCCACTTGTGGGAGTGACAAACGGTGGTACGGGCCGATATGGCAACAGGCGACCGTCGAAAACATCGCAAAAGCAAGAACAGGAAGGATCGACAATTCACGAGAGCACTCGTCAACAGCCCAGTACTACCCTCCATGTCCAAGAGTAAACTGCGACTCCCATCTGTACGCCGCTAGCTGCCAGGGCAGTGGAGAAGCCGTGAGTCCGCCCCACAGCAGCTCCAGGGCGGCGCGAGCTACATCGGCGCGAGGCTGGCGCGAGCTACACCTAGCCGAGTGCTTGCATCGTCCACCGCCTACTGCATACGTGTGTGTGTGCACACGCATTCTGCGTGCGTGCGGCGACGACGACGACGTTCGCGAGGAGCTAAGGATATAACTCCAAAAAATTTAATTAAAATTATCTGTGGCCGGACCATATGTGACGCCAACGAGGCATCCGAAGGCACCCTTCTGTGCCCACATAAATAACCAGCCTAGTGTAATGCGGCTGCAAGAGCGGTCCAGCTAACCGCAAAAAAAAAAAAAAAAATAAATAAATAAATTACGTAAGATAATGTTAAATTAATTACAAGAAATCGTGGTGTGTAAGCAGCTAACTACTGGGCAAATCGACAACTACAACAAGTTTTGCTACCAGCGGAATATCTGATCACTGCAGAATATTAACTCATTTCAGTCTGTGTTTTAATTAATTTTAGGTGGGCCGATCCCGGCGGTACTGCAATGCCGGGCCAACCCGCGACAGAGGTGGAGCAAGCCCCTAGCACTCCGTCATGAGCCAAAAATGAGTTTAATATTCTGGTCCTGCGATGCAGGACGTATCAGATATTAAGCTGATAAGAACAGATACTACACTTTGATCTTAGCCAAAAGGCCGAGAAGCGATAAGGAAAAACCGCAGTGGAAGGGCCTAAATGCTTGCAGCGTGTGCGCTCCACTTGTGGGAGTGACAAACGGTGGTACGGGCCGATATGGCAACAGGCGACCGTCGAAAACATCGCAAAAGCAAGAACAGGAAGGATCGACAATTCACGAGAGCACTCGTCAACAGCCCAGTACTACCCTCCATGTCCAAGAGTAAACTGCGACTCCCATCTGTACGCCGCTAGCTGCCAGGGCAGTGGAGAAGCCGTGAGTCCGCCCCACAGCAGCTCCAGGGCGGCGCGAGCTACATCGGCGCGAGGCTGGCGCGAGCTACACCTAGCCGAGTGCTTGCATCGTCCACCGCCTACTGCATACGTGTGTGTGTGCACACGCATTCTGCGTGCGTGCGGCGACGACGACGACGTTCGCGAGGAGCTAAGGATATAACTCCAAAAAATTTAATTAAAATTATCTGTGGCCGGACCATATGTGACGCCAACGAGGCATCCGAAGGCACCCTTCTGTGCCCACATAAATAACCAGCCTAGTGTAATGCGGCTGCAAGAGCGGTCCAGCTAACCGCAAAAAAAAAAAAAAAAAAATAAATAAATAAATTACGTAAGATAATGTTAAATTAATTACAAGAAATCGTGGTGTGTAAGCAGCTAACTACTGGGCAAATCGACAACTACAACAAGTTTTGCTACCAGCGGAATATCTGATCACTGCAGAATATTAACTCATTTCAGTCTGTGTTTTAATTAATTTTAGGTGGGCCGATCCCGGCGGTACTGCAATGCCGGGCCAACCCGCGACAGAGGTGGAGCAAGCCCCTAGCACTCCGTCATGAGCCAAAAATGAGTTTAATATTCTGGTCCTGCGATGCAGGACGTATCAGATATTAAGCTGATAAGAACAGATACTACACTTTGATCTTAGCCAAAAGGCCGAGAAGCGATAAGGAAAAACCGCAGTGGAAGGGCCTAAATGCTTGCAGCGTGTGCGCTCCACTTGTGGGAGTGACAAACGGTGGTACGGGCCGATATGGCAACAGGCGACCGTCGAAAACATCGCAAAAGCAAGAACAGGAAGGATCGACAATTCACGAGAGCACTCGTCAACAGCCCAGTACTACCCTCCATGTCCAAGAGTAAACTGCGACTCCCATCTGTACGCCGCTAGCTGCCAGGGCAGTGGAGAAGCCGTGAGTCCGCCCCACAGCAGCTCCAGGGCGGCGCGAGCTACATCGGCGCGAGGCTGGCGCGAGCTACACCTAGCCGAGTGCTTGCATCGTCCACCGCCTACTGCATACGTGTGTGTGTGCACACGCATTCTGCGTGCGTGCGGCGACGACGACGACGTTCGCGAGGAGCTAAGGATATAACTCCAAAAAATTTAATTAAAATTATCTGTGGCCGGACCATATGTGACGCCAACGAGGCATCCGAAGGCACCCTTCTGTGCCCACATAAATAACCAGCCTAGTGTAATGCGGCTGCAAGAGCGGTCCAGCTAACCGCAAAAAAAAAAAAAAAAAATAAATAAATAAATTACGTAAGATAATGTTAAATTAATTACAAGAAATCGTGGTGTGTAAGCAGCTAACTACTGGGCAAATCGACAACTACAACAAGTTTTGCTACCAGCGGAATATCTGATCACTGCAGAAT